>NC_134816.1:28788105-28795605 GCF_046742065.1 Oratosquilla oratoria | reverse complement strand
TTAAACCGTTCTTCTTTCCCTTTCCTCTTCCCTTTCCCTTTCCTTCCCTTTCCTTCCTCTTCCCTTTTCTTTCTCTTTTCTTCCCTTCCTTTCCTCTTCCCCTCCCTTTCCCCTTTCCTTCCCTTTCCTTCCTCTTCCCTTTTCTTTCTCTTTTCCTTCCCTTTTCCTTCCCTTCCTTTCTTCTTCCCTTCCCTTCCCCTTTCCTTCCCTTCTCCCTCCCTTTCCCCCCTCTTTTCTTTCCCTTCCCTTCCCTTCCCATCCCTTCCCCATCCCTTCTTTCCCCTTACCTTCTTTCCCTTTCCCTTCCTCCTCTCCTTTCCTCTCCCCTTCCTCCTCCTCCCTCCCCTTTCCCTTTCCTTTTCCTTCCCTTCCCCTTCCTCCTTCCCCTCCTCCTTTTCCTTCTTCCCTTTTCCTTCCTTTCCTCTTCCCTTTTCCTTTCCTTTCTCTCCCTTTCCCCTGTTCCTTCCCTTTTCCCTCTCCCTTCCCTTTCCTTTCCCTTTTCCTTCCCTTCCTTTCCCTTCCTCTTTCCTTCCCTTTCCCCTTTCCTTCCCTTCTCCTTCCCTTTCCTTTCTCTTTCCTTCCCCTTCCCTCCCTTCCCTTTCCCTTCCTTCCCTTCCTCTTCTCCTTTCCTTTCCTCTTCCTCCTCCCTCCCCTGTCCCTTCCCTTTCCCCTCTCTCTTCCCTATCTTTTCCCTATTTCTTCCATTCTCCCTCTCTATCCCTCTTCCCTTCTCCCCCTTTCCCCTATCTACCTTTCCCCCCCTTCCCCCATTCCCCTGTCTTCTTTCTTTCATCTCTCCTTTCCCCCCTCTGTCTACCCCAACCTTCATACCTCCTCCTCCTCCTCCTTCTCCTCCTCCTCCTCTTTTCTTCCCCTCGACCTTCCAACTTCATATTTCTTCAACTCTTTTTTTTTCTCTTTTTTCCTCCACCCACTTCTGTGATTTTCTCCCCTCCCCCCACACCCACCTACCCTTACCCTCCCCCTCTCCCACCCTGAGGCACATTCCCCCTCCCCCCCTCTCCCCCTCTCCCCTCTCCCCCTCTTCCTTTAATACATGATAGGAAAAAACAAACGAACAAATCAATAAATGGATAGACAAATAAACAAATGAGTAGATGAATAATAGATAATAGATAAATGATTGATCAATCTTTGGAGTCAGACAAGCACGTGAAGGCAGTTAGAGGAGAATGGCATTCCGAGAAATAATAAAAAAAATTGTGGTACAGGGTGAGACAAAAAGTTTGAGAATCTGCCTCACTTCCATCCAAACACGGGTCCTGACACATCATTAACTAAGTAAGGTTAGGGTGAAGTAGGTAACTTAGCTAAAACTAGTTAGCATCATTTGTAAGTTAGATGTATGTAGATTAGTCTATTCCTCTTAATTTCTGGCTATTTTAGTCAATTAAGATAAGGACTCAAGAAAGAGTTAAGGGTGCCTTTATAAATGTCTCTCTCTTTCTCACTCTCTTTCTGTCTTTCTCTCTCTCTTACTTTCTCTCTCTTACTCTTTTCTCTCTATCTACCTATCTATATCTCTGACTCTCTCTCTCCTCCCCTCTCTCTCTCTCTCTCTTTTCTCTCTATCTACCTATCTATATCTCTGACTCTCTCTCTCTCCCCTCTCTCTCTCTCTCTCTCTCTCTCTCTCTCTCTCTCTCTCTCTCTCTCTCTCTCTCTCTCTCTCTCTCTCTCTCTCTCTCTCTCTCTCTCTCTCTCTCTCTCTCTCTCTCTCTCTGCCTCTCTCTTTCTCTCTTTCTCCTCTCTCTCTCTCTCTGCCTCTCTCTTTCTCTCTTTCTCCTTCTCTCTCTCCCTCTCTCTCTTAGCTCATTTGTGGGCCCACAGGATGTTCACTATATTTGGTAATGAACTGGAGATGAACAAATATGTGTTTTTAAATTATCGAAAATGCAAAAGATGTCAGCTACCTACGATTTTATATCGTTTTCCAATTTCTAGCTGGTAAGAAATGTGTATCAAACCAAAATATTTCATGTCTACTTTTTTCTTATTATCGGTACTCGAAAAGAAGATAGTTGGGGATTTGTGCTCTTTACTCACTCGTGAG
The DNA here is from genome assembly GCF_046742065.1 of Oratosquilla oratoria. NCBI lineage: Eukaryota > Metazoa > Arthropoda > Malacostraca > Stomatopoda > Squillidae > Oratosquilla > Oratosquilla oratoria. The sequence goes on along the minus strand of NC_134816.1, from coordinate 28,793,531 downwards.
TTCGAATCCCGCACTCCTCCTCTATTCCCAGCAATAGCTATGTGCATCATAGGGCAAAGGTGACGAGTTCGGCTGCAGCTACTCAGGGCCTCCTGGCGTAGGCTCCTCACCAGTATCAACAAAAGAAATCACATTTATAACCTTTGAATGGACAGGCACCTAAGAAATATGTTCATGTGGTTTGGTGCTCAACCTAAGAATGGAAAATAGAATAATGAAAAATAAATAAAAAATGTAGAGGAGGCTAAAGCATAGAAGACCATAAATGTGCTGGAAATGATTATATAGACCAGTTAGGAGGGAGGGAGGGAAGGAGGAAGTGGAGGGAGATTGACGTTTGAGGAGTAGGAGGAGGAGGAGGAGGAGGAGGAGGAGGAGGAGTAGGAGGAGGAGGGGTAGGTGGGGAGGGGGAGGAGGAACACAAGGAGGAAGGAAGGGGAGGAGGAGGAGTACAAAGAGGAGGGGAGGGGCAGGAGGACAAGGAGGAGGAGGAGGGGATGGGGAGGAGGACAAGGAGGAGGGGAGGGGCAGGAGGACAAGGAGGAGGAGGAGGGGAGGGGGAGGAGGACAAGGAGGAGGGGAGGGGCAGGAGGACAAGGAGGAGGAGGAGGGGAGGGGGGAGGAGGAGGAGGGGGAGCAGAACAAGGAGGAGGGGGAGGGCAAGGAGGAGGGGGAGGAGGGGGAAGAGGAGGAGGACAAGGAAGAGGAGAAGGAGGAGGAGGAAGAGGAGGAAAAGAAATAAAGTATAGAGAGGCTGTAGAGGCAGGAGTGATGGAAAAAACAGAGAGAAAGGACATGTAAGATGTGAGAAAACATGGAGGGAGAACAGAGGAGGAGGAGGAGGAGGAAGAGGAGGAAGAAGAGAGCAAATAAAAGGGAGAGAGGAGGAGGAAATAAAAGAAAGAGTAGAGAAAAGGCAAATGAAATGAAAGAGAATGGAAGAGAGTAAAAGAGAGGAAAAAGAGATGAAAGGTGGAGAGATGAAGAGGAGGAGGAGGAGGAAGACAAATAAAAGAGAGAGAGGTTGAAGAGAGGGGGAATAAGAGAGTAGAGGGAAATGCAAATGAAATGAAAGAGAAAGAGAGTAAAATGAAGAAATGAAAAGTGGAGAGGATGAAGATGAAGAGGAAGAAAAGATCAGAGATAAAGAGGAAGATAGATTGGAGGTGGATGAAAATAAAGAGTAAAGTGGAAGAAAATGTAAAATAAAACAAAAAAGAGTAAGAGAGAGAAAGTAAAATAAGGAAGTAAAAAAAGAGAAGAAGGAGAAAGGAGAGAGAGGAGGTGAAGAGAAAAAAGAGAGGAGAAAGATGGACGAAAAGGAAGAAAAAGAGGAAAAAGAGAGGAAGGAAAGAGAGTAAGAAGGAAGAAGAGAGAGAGGGCAGTAGTGGGGACCGGAATGACAAGAGAGAGTAAAGAATGAAGAGAAAAAAGAGAGGAGAAAGATGGACGAAAAGGAAGAAAAAGAGGGAAAAAAGAGGAAGGAAAGAGAGTAAGAAGGAAGAAGAGAGAGAGGGCAGTAGTGGGGACCGGAATGACAAGAGAGAGTAAAGAATGAAGAGAAAAAAGAGAGGAGAAAGATGGACGAAAAGGAAGAAAAAGAGGGAAAAGAGAGGAAGGAAAGAGAGGAAGAAGGAATAAGAGAGAGAGGGCAGTAGTGGGGACCGGAATGACAAGAGAGAGTAAAGAAACAGAAAGAGAGAAATAAAGAGAGAAAGAAAAATAGATAGAGAGGAAAAGGAAGAGGAACGTGGGAATAAGACACGAGAGAACGTAGTGGCAAAAGACTTTGGAAAAAAACGACGAAAACTCAGTGAGAATTATAAAGAAAGAAAGAAAGAGGGAAGGGGAGAGGGGAGTCGGAATGGGAAAAGGAGAGAAAGGGAGAGAGCGGAAGAGAAAAAGAGAGAAGGAGAGAGAGAAAAAAAGAGGGGGAAGAGATTATCCGTTTAAGTGAAATTGGTGGAGGGCTGACATTAGTGAAAGAATAAAAGGCGATAATTCATCAAAGGAGAAGAGGCAGAAGACACGCTGACAGCAACGCGTCCCCGAGGGGAATTGTCGGGGGGGAGAGAAGGAGTTGAGGGGAAAAGAGGGGAGGGGAGGGCAGGGTAGGGGTGGGGTAGGGAAAGGGGGGAAGGGGGGAAGGCTAGGGTGAGATAGAAGGAAGAGGGAAGAGGGGAAGAGAACAGGGAAGAGGAGGAGAGGATAAAGGAGGAGAGGGCAAAGCTGGGCAGGGAAGGTGTAGGTGGGGGGGAGTGAGAAAGCCTAGGGTGGGATAGAGGGGGAAGGGAAGTGGAGAAGAGGGGTAGGGAGGGGAGAAAAAGGGGGGAGGCGAGGATAGGGGAGGGGAGGGAGGGAACGTGGGAAAGGCAAGGGTGAGGAAGAGAGAGAAGAGGAGGGGGAGAAGAGAGGAAGGAATGGGATAGTGGATAGGAAAGGGAAAGGGACAGGAGGAGAGGGAGGGGGGAAGGGAGTTATGTTAGGGTGAAATGGATAGAGAAGGGGGATTGTTGGAGTTAGGAGAGGGATAGGGAAGGGTTAGGGAGGGGGAAGGGGACAGGCTAGGTTGAGATAGAGAGAGAAGAGGGGAAGGGGAGAATAGAGGAAGAGACAAAAAGAAAGGGAGGAGAGGGAAGAGGACAAAGGAACAGGCTGGGGTGAGATAGAGAGGTGAGGAGGAGGGGAGAATGTAAGAAGAGAAAAAGAGAAGAAAAGGATATAAGAGAGGGCAGGGAAACAGGCTAGGGTGAGGTAGAGAGAGAAGAGGAAGGGGAGAAAGGAAGAGAAGAGAAAGAAGAGGAGAGGAGAGGGGAGAAGAGAAGGGCGGGGAGCAAAGAAATTAAATAGAGAGCGGTAGAGAAAGAGAGGGGTGGAAAAAGAGAAGACTAGTGGAGCTTTGTTATCCAATCTATCCATTCTAACAACTTATATTCGACTATGCAGTCACATCTACACACAGGCGCACACGCACACATACGCACACGTACACATACATGCACACACACAACACACACTCACACACACACACACACACACACACACACACACACACACACACACACACACACACACACACACACACACACACACACGTACACATACATGCACACACACAACACACACACACACACACACACACACACACACACACACACACACACACACACACACACACACACACACACATACTCCTGTGGTCTGGAAGAATCTTTCCAGTACCTGGAAGGTCTCTGGAGGGAGTCCGCTGCTGGAAGGAGAAAGGGAAGGGATACTCCATCTCCCAGAGGCTCCCTCCGCTAATCCCTCAGGATCTCTCGGCTTCTCTCAGGTTCCTTTAGCCTCCCGCAGCCTCCCACAGCCTCTCACAGCCTCCCACATCCTCCCTCAGCGTTTCAAAGCCTTCCACAGTAGTAATATTAGTGAGTTTGTGGATGACACTAAAATAGGACGCCTAATTAGGTCAGGACACCAAGATACGGCAGGAAGATCTTAACAAATTATTCACATGGTCGTTGAAAAGGCAAATGGACTTCAATATCTCAAAGAATAGTGTGCTAGACGTAGGTTTACACAACCCAGAAAGTAAGTATACCTTAGATAATACCTTTTCTAGTGAAAACTGTGAGTGAAAGAGATTTGGGAGTTCTAGTGACTCCTGACCTTAAATCCAGGAAACAGTACATTAGCGCCAGGAATAAAGCTAACGAAGCATTAGGTTTTATTACTAGGACCGTTACGAATAAAAACACAGAGATAATCATCAACTTCTATTTGGCGTTAGTTAGACCCATCCTGGATTATGCGGTACAGTTTTGGTCTCCGTCCTATAGAATGGATATCAATTCACCAGAATCAGTACAGAGGAGAATGACCAAAATGATAAATTGGCTCAGAAATTCACCTTACGAAGACAGACTCAGCCACCTTAGTTTACACTCTCTGGAAAGACCCAGATTGCGGGGTGATCTAATAGAGGTGTTCAAGTGGATCAAGGGCTTTAACAAGGGGGATGCAGACAAGATCATCATATTAAGACAACAGGGCAGGACTCGCAGTAATGGATTTGAATTGGACAAAGCTAAATTTAAGGAGGAAATAGGCAAGAATTGGTTTACTAATAGGGTGGTCAATGAATGGAATAGATTTAGTAACCATGTAGTAGTGAGCATTGAAACTATCGATTGTTTTAAGAAAAGGTTTGACGAGGATGACAAGTGGTAATGGACATGGAACTGCCTAATGTAGGCCTTATGGTCTCTTGCAGTCTCCTTCATTCTTGTGTTCTTATGTTCTCAGTCTCTCCCAGACTCCCCCAGCCTCCCTCAGCCTCCCTCAGCCTCCCACAGCTTTCCATAGCCTCCCACAGTCTCCTGCAGCCTCCCACAGCATCCCATAGCCTCCCACAACCTCCCTTAGTCTCCCACAGCATCCCCAGCCTCTCCAGCCTCCTACAGCATCTCACAGCTTCCTACAGCCTCCCACAGTCTCCCACAGCCCCCCTTAACCTCAAAGCCTTCCTCAGCCTCTCCCAGCCTCTCCAGCCTCCCACAGCATCTTACAGCCTCCCTTAAGTTCAAAGCTTTCCTCAGCCTCCCCCAGACTCCCCCAGACTCCCTCAACATCCCACAGCCTCACAGCCTCCCACAGCCTCCCAAAGCTTCCCACAGCCTCGCTCAGGCTTGAACGCAAATCCTTCAGGAAGTGTTTGTCAAAGGTGTCTTACAGTCATTTAGTTGACTTCCTCTCTTATCCCTAAAGACTAATACCATCCCTGCGTTCTTTGTGTGTTTGTTTGTTCTCTACATACAGGAATAGATTAGTTTTTGATCCTGTGCGTAAAAGTCTGCAAACACCGCAATGCAAACGCGTATGCACACACACGCATAAACACACACCTACACACAATCAAAGGTTCACATACATATCCACATATACAGCCTCATACATGTGTATACACGCATATGTATACACACACACGCACACACATACACACACATATAGACACTAACATAAGTTTGTGTGTGTGTGTGTGTGTGTGTGTGTGTGTGTGTGTGTGTGTGTGTGTGTGTGTGTGTGTGTGTGTGTGTGTGTGTGTGTGTGTGTGTGTGTGTGTGTGTGGATGTGTGTGTGTGTGTGTGTGCGTGTGTGTGTGTGTATACGTGTGTGTACGTGTGTGCGTGTAAACATACTTATAAAACAAAACAAGAACCCAGCTATGTAGACTTAGAAAAACAGAAGCACTGGAAATTCTGTACATTACGATAATAAATTCTTGTTCTCTCCAACAGATAACTACACTGAGAAGAGAAAAGGAATTTATACATAACAACTAGAATATATACATAACAACTAGACAACAGTAAGGGAACTTGAAGAGAATTGCGTCACACGCCCCCGGTAAGTTGAACTTGATGTTTAACAGA
>NC_134816.1:28768105-28775605 GCF_046742065.1 Oratosquilla oratoria | reverse complement strand
TCTAACGTTTCGACCAACTTGGTCGTCAGAGAGTTATCTAGAAACAATTTTTACACTCATACATGTTTACTCGGTCAGGTTACAGCGCCTGGGCGGTGATCAATTGTCCCGTGTTCCACCCGCCTCGTCGCCTTTAGAACGAAGACGCTTGCTACTTTTGATAATCAAAAAAATTATTCTCTTCCGTTTGTGTTTTCATTGGTATTTATGTACGTAACTTCGATTGTTTTTCTGGCCTTCTTCTCTAAACCTTTTTGAAGAACTTTAGCCTCCTTCCTGTGTGGCAGGTGACCATGTTTGTCTAAATGTTGGAGAAGAGAGTTTGAAGTCCTGTGTGATCTAAGGTCATTTTTGTATTCAGATAGGCGTTTATCTAGACCCCGACTTGACTCTCCGAAATATGAAGCTAAACATCTTTTACACGGGATTTGATAGATGACACTTACCTCGTTATTAGGACCTTTTTCTTGCCTTTTAACAATTTTCCCTATTTCACTGGACGAGACTTTAACTGTTTTCGTTCCTCATAAAAGGTGGAATGAAAACAGGATTTTGGTAGGTAAAAAAAAAATGTGTGTTAATTATTTTGATAAGTATGCGTGCTTAAGAAAAATCAGTCTCATTTATGTTGATTACTGTATTGCGTGTTGCTCTAGTATTCGCGGAGCGGCCGTCTGTGCCGCTACCTCCCTGGGGCCTGCGCAACTCCCAACCCCCATATTCGACTTACGGTTTTTTCAACTTTCAACCGGTTTCTGCAAGAGAGGTGAAACGAGGCTGGTGGATGGAAGCGGAATGGGTTGGAATGAGTGTCCCTTTAACTACTTGGATACCTTCTTTATAAGGGGAGAAGAAGCCCTTGGTATATACTATATATTATATAGATAGACGATGGGTTTTAAATGTGTATATATACAATATATATATATATATATATATATATATATATATGTGTATATGTATATATACATATGTATGTATATATATGGGGAAGGTGGAAGAGTAAGACACGGGTCTAGGGCCGAATTTATTCCTGACCGGTTTCGCTTAGAGCTTCTTCAGAGAATTGATACTCCTGGATAATGATGACGGTATACATAGTACTGTAGACCCGACACCACAATCCCACCAACTAGGCAGGGGACGCGGGTGGGTGGACAGAGACTTGTAAATGAATAAATAATTAATTCATTAATCTATTGAAAATAAAATAAAATGCGTGTCCCACATCATGGATTAAAATGAGTAAAAAGGTAAAAATTATGAGGAAAACTAACGTGAGCGTAGAATGTGTGGAACCTGCACGACAAAATATCATCGGACATTTCTCCACCGATCTAAGTCGGCGCCGTCTTTGTGTTGCTCCTAATAGCTGCGTGTTTCGCTGTGTATTTTGGCCAATTTATGTCTCCTACTTTTTGGTTCATGTTGTCTTTGGTAGCTATGTATAAGGCCTCAATTACCTCAGTCTCCTTGCTAGGGCTTTTCCCAATACCTTTGCCTCTTGCCTATTGGGTAGATGGTCTTCTTTGTCTGCGTGACCCACCAGCGCATTTAAGAGGCGATGGTCAAGAATAAACTCAGCCCTAGACCCCTGTCTTACTCTTCCACCTTCCTCATGCCTGCCATAATGTCTCAACATATATATATATATATATAATGTATATATATATATATATATATATTTATATATATATATATATATATATATATATATATATATATATACAAGAACACGTGAAAATAATTTGCAGAAAAAAACACTGTGGAAATATGAAACTTAGTCCGAAAGTTTTAGTCCATTGAAGACATATTCAAGGAATAAAAGATAGCATAGACATAGATGCATATATATATATATATATATATATATATATATATATATATATATACATAAAATAATAGACAAGGTAGGGAACATGGTGAGGTCACACGAGATACTCCATTACCAGGTCGAGAAATGTATATACGTATATATTACAAAGGCAAAGCATGCCGACAGGAGACCTTTTGATCCATATCTAGGTCGGATGCAAAAAAAAAAAAAAAAAAAAAATCATATTAATAATAAATTAAAACTATAACAATGTAAATAACAATTAAAATACATAAATAAATGCATTGGTATAGTTGAATAACAAACAAACAGGTAAATAGTAAATGATAATAAATTGACATATAACTAATAATAAATGAAAATCAGACAGACAAATTATAACAAAACAAAAACAAATAATATAACATAAATTATAATCATTACAGCATTTAGTCCATATGTATTTATATACGTGTATATATATATATATGTATATATATATATATAATGTATATATATATATGTGTGTGTGTGTGTGTGTGTGTGTGTGTGTGTGTGTGTGTGTGTGTGTGTGTGTGCTGATAAATAAGCAATCAATTTAGAATAAGATATCCTTTCTACTATAACTGCTTTACAGAAATAAATCATCATTATTGTTATTGTTATTGTTATATGTTGCTGTTGTTATTGCAACGGAGTGATGAGCAATAAGATATCCTTTCTACTATAACTGCTTCACAGAAATAAATCATCATTATTGTTATTGTTATATGTTGCTGTTGTTATTGCAACGGAGTGATGAGCAACTTTGCATGGAATTGACATATCCTTTGGTAACCTTTCCAGACGATTGCGAGCAAGAAAGCTTTTGCAACAAATGAGAATAGAAAATCGATGGAAGTGAGCCATCTTGATAACAAGAAGTGGACGTTGGAGGGCATTTGCCCCCTTCACGAGAACGGCTGACGCAAGAAAAATCTAAGAAAGGGAATATAAATGCGTAAAGTTTTGTGTGACGTCACGTTGATCCCGTTTTCTATGGTCGTTTGGAAATCGTCAGCCGAAGGAAACTGGGTCTTGCTTCCTTCCCTTGACACTTTATGTTTATTTGTTTTGTTTGTTTGTTTTTCTTTTTTATTTTGTTTTTCCATTTTTTCTGTTTGTTTGTTGTTTTGTTTTTTCTACTTTTTTCACTTTAAGAGGGGGGCCTCCAGAAACAAAAATAAATAAATAAATAAAATGAAATAAATGAATGAACTATCAATGATAAAGTTGATGGTAACAATTGATTATCAATTTGAATATATGTTTATCTATGTATATGAATATTTGTCTATTCATTTAACTATTAATCTGTTTATTGATTTAAATCTATTGACGATAGAACTTTAACGTTAATGGAATGATATCTAGAACATGTATATATATATATATATGATTTGGATGATGGAGAACATAAACACAGGGGAAGGCTCGGAACCCTAAACACTCTAACGTTTCGTTCGTTTAGAACTTCTTCAGAGAGTGTACGTAGAACTGCAATTGAAGTTTATGTACTAAATCTAATTACCTTTTCGGACACTAGGGAAAGGTCGTTTTTTGGCGTGTTCTAGAATTAAAATACTAGTTTGTTTAGTTAAATTGATAAACCCTCCTCGATGATTCGATGAATTATTAGTTGAAATATATGCTGATTCAATAATTCTTCTAGTGAATTTATCAAAACCTTTATGTAGCACTCAGCTCCTCTCCAGTTTGGTAGATGATCGAATTTTTCCGCATGAACTACTAAAGAATTAGATGTCCTATGTGCTTTTATGTCGTTTTTATGTTCATAAATTCTTTTTTCTAATCCCCTTGATGACTCGCCAAAATATGCCATTGAGCAACTATTGCACGGGCTTTTGTATACGACGCTGTTTTCGGAATTGATTCTCTTTTCGGAAGTCTTTATCAAATCACCTATCCTCTTGTTAGTTATTTTAGCTATGTTTATACCTTTTTTTTTTTTGTTAAATATTTGTCTATTATTGGTGACGTTTCTGAGCCAGGTACTGATATAAAATTAGTATTATTTTTATCATTCTTTCTTTCCGCTATTATAAATATTTATTGCTTTTCTTTTTGTTCTCAGCATCCCCTCTGGATATCCAAGTTTATCAAAGGTTTTCATAATGTAATCAAATTCGTCTTCTAGGTATTCATTGCTACAGATTCGTAGTGCCCTGAGAAAAAATCCTATTACTATACCACTCTTTGTCCTATCATCATGTGCGGAGAAGTAATGTACTAAATCCTCTTTGTTTCCTTTCTGTATACCGAGAAAGTCAGTTTTTCCTACTCGTATTAACGCATCTAGGAAGGGCAATTGTCCATTTTGTTCCTCTCCTACAAAATACATACCAGAAAAACTCTTAATAAAACTGAAAAAGGAAATAAATTAATGGCACTTCTGGAGGAATACCCCAATCTTCTTTTACTGGTAGGTGCGTGTTCTGATCGGCTTGATGGTATTGTGGTGCCGCACCTGTAGCCGTGGTCGTGGTACCTGTGGAGGTAGCAGGTTCCGATGCCGAGGATGTTTAACTAGGGTGACCGCAAAAGACCTCACACCCTGAAGATAGCGGTCAGCAAGGGTAGGAAGTCCGAGTGTGGTGAGAGCGTGCTGATAGCTGGTATATTCTTTGCCAAGGATTGTGCAACAGGCCCTTTTCTGCACTTGCTCCAGCTGTCGCTGCTGCTTGACTGTGAGTGTGTGTATGTGTGTGTGTGTACATATATGTAAACCCTTTCTAAGCCATCGCACACAGTACAGACTTTATTTGTACCTAAATGATTTGCCTCAATTGAAAATGGTTCTTTGGTGCTGACGGGCCGGAAAAGGAACCTAAGAGACTTCAAACACGATTGAACTCAGTCTATGGAGTCTATTTTGTACAACAAATACGATTGGATTCAACTAAGGAAGGAAACATTGTGAAGTTGTAACACTCAAAATCTGTATTTTGTGAGAAGTAATCGGCGCTTCTATCCTCGTGGGAGGGCAAGGTCGGACCGAAGGGGTCGAGTCATAGGGAGCGTCGAGGAGAGACTCAAGAAAGGGGATAGCAAAATGGAGGGATAATGAATGATAAATTATTATCATCATCATCATCATCATCATCATCATCATCATCATCATCATCATCATCATCATCATCATCATCATCATCATCATCATCATCATCATCATCATCATCATCATCATCATTATTGTTGTTGTTGTTGTTGTTGTTGTTATTGTTGTTACTATTATTATTAATATTGTCATTATTATTATTATTATTATTATTATTATTATTATTATTATTATTATTGTTTTGTTATTATTATTGTTGTTATTGGTATTTTTGTTATTGTTACTGTTATATTTATTGTTGCTATTTTTGTTGCTATTTTTGTTACTATTTTTGTTACTATTTTTATTACTATTTTTGGTAGTGATGTTTACACGTGGTACTCCCAAGGTGGTCTGTCTCTTCTTTGATTTCCGTCCAGCTTTTATACCGGGTCAGATCATGCCCTGCGCTCTAATTAGCCGCTAGTGGGAATTGTCGACGCCCCTGGGAAGCCAGATACAGGGACGTTCCCATGCCGTCCCACAGCCTGGGACTGCGCAGACGTTCCCGGGAGACGCGGTTTGTCCGACCCAACGAGGATGAGTCTTCATAATCGGTTGCCCATGGGGACTTCAGGGCGCTGAGCGGTTGGGAACGGAGATGCAGGTGTGTTCCCAGGGGGAATTGGCAGCGCCAAAGCGGCGGGGTCGTGGTGCCGTGGTGAGGCGTTGGACAACTGCCTAACACGCCCCACAGAAGTCAAGGCCGGAGATGATGTGTGAAGCCTCGACAAGAAATCGTCAAGGTTGTTGTCCTCGTCCCAGACCTGACGGGGTCAGAACTTGAATAAGGGGGGGGGGATGGAGCTGGCCAATAGACTACAAAGGCAGTAGGAGGCGTTTGTCCGTTTGTAATGGGTAGCAAGCCTTGGGGCACTCGGCTACTCCCGTGGAATCGTAGTTGTCCTGTACATCTTGGATGACGTCGAGGAGGTTGTTGCAACTTGGAAAACTCATACTTGGAACACGTCTGAGATCACGTCGTAGAGTAACATCAATAGTGGCATCGTTAGTGTGACTAGGACGGTTACAAATAGAAGCACAGAGGTAATTATCAGACTCAATCTGGCGTTAGTTAGACCCATCCTTGACTTAAATTAACAAAATTAGGATACCCGTCGTGGTTTTTACAAAAAGCCCTTAGTAAGGCCAAAATTAGTTTTTATAAATCTGATTCCCATTCCATTATGAATTACAAGTGTGATAATTGTTGCATGAAATTACCATATAATAAATCAATAATATGTCTCAATTGTTACCAAAAGAAAGTCAATTTTATCTTCAATTATCCCAAAATTTGTTCAGTAAAGTTGTCAATGTACATCACAGATCAAAGAGTAATACAACTCCTGGAGTTTATGAGTTACCTTGTTTAGATTGCAATTATGTATATTGGGGACAAACGGGTAGAGACCTCACCACTAGGATCAAAGAGCACAAGAATTCTGTTAAATAAGGGCAGGAAAATTCCGCCGTATTTCAGCATGTCGCTAATAAAAACCATCGAATAAATTGGGACGACGCTGAAATAATTTACAAATCTAAATGCAGTTTTAGAAGAAAAATAATAGAATCCTCTTTAATAAATAATTTTCCTAATTATAATATTTCCAATGGCCAATGGTCACCAGATTGTATAACTTCCTTAGCTATAAATAGACTGCTACCCTCTACAGTAACAGTGGACAGAATCCACTAATGTCCACGTAGCGCCGGACACGTGACCTGAGCCCCCGTCCCTACCTGCTTACCTCACTACTTTTGTATAGATACATGCTTTTCTCCACTCTGTAATCTCATCTGCTGAAGAGGATCACAGATAGTGATCGAAATATACGGACTTTTTTACTTTCGCCTATTTTTCTCTGAAAGTGGGTCATTAGTGTTATTTCACCAATGCGCTACATTACTTTGTTGATATATATATATATATATATATATATATATATATATATATAATATATATATATATATATATATATATATAATGTATATACATGTATATATATAAAATATATACTATAGATATATAGATATAGTATCAGCATATATAAGTATATGAATATGTATGTGTGTGTGTGTGTGTGTGTATGTACACGTACATATATAGGAGTAGCATCATCCAAAGTAATGGTATGGTGTCTACCACCAGGCGAATTTATATATCTGATACAAATTTGTCGCACTTGAAGGGCTCCGATAGAGTCATCCGGGTTATCTGCCTCTTGTCAGTTTTGGCTGCCGCCACGTGATTTTATTCAGCTGAGGGATTTTTTTTTTTTTTTTTTTTTTTTTTTTTTTTTCCCAGAGGGAAGAGAACTATAGACTAGGAACAAAGCAATGAAATAACGAACATAACAGATGATTGGGATGAAGATTGGGAGGAACGGACGCCAGCCAGCTGTAGAAGAGACTCACGGACTTCGGATTTGAGGAGGAGGGAGGACGGGGACGCGTGCCACCCGAAGAGGGACCGACGCCACCCAGCCAGTTCGGGAAAAGAACCCCGCGGACTTCGGGAGGAGAA
>NC_134816.1:28760605-28763105 GCF_046742065.1 Oratosquilla oratoria | reverse complement strand
GCCGAATGACGACCTACGGAAAGCTAAACTTATACGAATATTAGACACATTGTTGAATTCTAGACTTAGGGAAATCTAAAATACTATAAACGTAGTATTCTTCCAGCTTCTTAGAATCACAACATTTTATGAGAATCTTGAATGTGTGTTGGGAGGTTTAAAGTACAGAATCGTGGTTGGCACCGTAACCTTTGCCCAATGTGGTTCGATAGCCCAAACAACGTTGGTTCAAAATTTGGGAAATCTCGGTCCTAAAGTAGGTTATCAATTAATATTTTTTCGGGAATAACTAGCGCTTCTATACGAAGAGGTGACGTCATAAAGATCTTAAGAAAGGTTGATCAGCATTTTTTTTTTTTTTTTTTTTTTTTTTTTTTTTTTTTTTTTTTTTTTTTTTTTTTTTTTTTTTTTTTTTTTTGAGATAATAAGTATCCAGTCGTAAGACAACATTGCGTGAATCTGGTCCGTAGGAGTGACACGAGAAACTTATGCACCAAAGAATAAAGTATTTCTTACCCCGTGGCATAGATTTCTGGAAGTGGGGAGGGAATAAAAAAAGAAGAATTGACAAAGTCTTGGAGGCAAGATGCCAATAAGATGCCTTGACTTTGATTTAGCGTCAAGAAAGTCGAAAGAGAGAGAGAAAGAGAGAGCGAGAGAGAGAGAGAGAGAAAGAGAGAGAGAGAGAGAGAGGGGTACTAAAAGGAAGAGAAAGAGAGACTAGAGAGAGAGAGACTTAAAAGAGAAAGAGAGACTAAAGAGATAGAGAGAAGAGACTCAGAGAGAGAGAGAGAGATAGAGAGAGGAGATACTCAATAGAGAGATACTCAAAAGGAAGAGAAAGACTCTAATGAGAGAGAGAGACTCAAAAGAGAAAGAGAGACTAAAGAGAGATAGAGGAGAGACTCAAACGAGATAGAGACTAAAGAGAGAGAGAGAGATAGAGAGAGAAAGAGAGGGAGACACAGAGAGAGGGAGGGAGACACACACGCTCACACACACACAGAGAGAGAGAGAGGGAGGGAGAGAAAGAGAGAGAGAGAAACAGAGAGAAACAGGGACAAATAGACAGACAGACAGACAGACAGAAAGAGAAAAAGAGACTCAAAAGAGAGAGGATATATATATATATATATATATATATATATATATAGAGAGAGAGAGAGAGAGAGAGAGAGAGAGAGAGAGAGAGAGAGAGAGAGAGGAAAAGAAATGGGTAGTTTATCTCATAACCAAGAAGCTCAGTCGAATGATATCACCTGCCGTTGACCAGAATAAGATTTGGAAAGTGAGTTCTCATGGCGTAATGGGGAACAAATGGGAAAGTGAGCTCTCATAGCGTAATGGGGAACAAAGGGGAAAGTGAGCTCTCATAGCGTAATGGGGAACAAATGGGAAAGTGAGCTCTCATAGCGTAATGGGGAACAAATGGGAAAGTGAGCTCTCATAGCGTAATGGGGAACAAATGGGAAAGTGAGCTCTCATAGCGTAATGGGGAACAAATGGGAAAGTGAGCTCTCATAGCGTAATGGGGAATAAATGGGAAAGTAAGATCTCATAGCGTAATGGGGAACAAAGGGGAAAGTGAGCTCTCATAGCGTAATGGGGAACAAATGGGAAAGTGAGCTCTCATAGCGTAATGGGAAACAAATGGGAAAGTGATCTCTCATAGCGTAATGGGTAACAAATGGGAAAGTGAACCCTCATAGCGTAATGGGGAACAAATGGGAAAGTGATCTCTCATAGCGTAATGGGGAACAAATGGGAAAGTGAGCTCTCATAGCGTAACGGGGAACAAATGGGAAAGTGAGCTCTCATAGCGTAATGGGGAACAAATGGGAAAATGAGCTCTCATAGCGTAATGGGAAACAAATGGGAAAGTGAGCTCTCATAGCGTAATGGGGAACAAATGGGAAAGTGAGCCCTCATAGCATAATGGGGAACAAATGGGAAAGTGAGCTCTCATAGCGTAATGGGAAACAAATGGGAAAGTGAGCTCTCATAGCGTAACGGGGAACAAATGGGGAAAGTGAGCTCTCATAGCATAATGGGGAACAAATGGGAAAGTGAGTTCTCATAGCATAATGGGAAACAAATGGGAAAGTGAGCTCTCATAGCGTAATGGGGAACAAATAGGAAAGTGAGCTCTCATAGCGTAATGGGGAACAAATGGGAAAGTGAGCTCTCATAGCGTAATGGGGAACAAATGGGAAAGTGAGCTCTCATAGCGTAATGGGGAACAAATGGGAAAGTGAGCTCTCATAGCGTAATGGGGAACAAATGGGAAAGTGAGCTCTCATAGCGTAATGGGGAATAAATGGGAAAGTAAGATCTCATAGCGTAATGGGGAACAAAGGGGAAAGTGAGCTCTCATAGCGTAATGGGGAACAAATGGGAAAGTGAGCTCTCATAGCGTAATGGGAAACAAATGGGAAAGTGAGCTCTCATAGCGTAATGGGTAACAAATGGGAAAGTGAACCCTCATAGCGTAATGGGGAAC
>NC_134816.1:28740605-28758105 GCF_046742065.1 Oratosquilla oratoria | reverse complement strand
GGGCAGATCCGTGTCACTTACCCCCTATCATCACATATCCATAAAAATAATTAATCTTAAAACAACCAGTTGTTTCATAAAAACATAATAATATAAGAATTTAAAAAGATCGCAATAGAACATAAGGAGTACACTCGGCAGTTCCATGTCCCTTACCACCTGTCATTTCTATCCATAAAGTTATCTGATCTCTTAAAACCAGCAATTATTTAAGCGCTTTGCTTGGTTTAAGTCTATTCCATTCCTTATCCACTGTTGATGAACCAGTTTTTGACTATTTCCTTAAACCTAAATTTGTCCAATTTGTCCTAGTTTTTCTAAGATTTAGAAATCAGTAAAATTTGACCTAATCTAATGTTACGTGATGTTTAGGCATCTAGAACACGTGTTCATTATGTTGTAACAGTAAATGAACATGAACTATTTTTTTATGAAATGGAGGTGTTTCGTGTTATATGTAAATCCGTGTTCGTATTGAAGAGGTCGATAAGATCAGAACTTTCCATGGAAGAAATAAAAACCAGTGAAATTTTAACTGATCTAATGTTACGTGATGTTTAGGCATCTAGAACTTTTGTTTATTATGTAATGACAATAAATGAACATGAACTCCTTTGGAGTAAATCACTCGTCAGAGTGAAATCTTACGAAAAATAATTTCGGGTGTCACTGGAATCGATCCTGGCCCCTGCATAGTGCCAGTAACGTTACCGGTAGAGCAGTCGTCTGGCACTACGCCGGACCCGGGATCGATCCCAGCGACAGCCGGGATGATTATTTTATGAGCTCATTTGTTCATCTCATGGAGGTGTTTCGTGCCGTATCAAGAATGCGTGTTCGTATTGAAGAGGTGTTTTGTGCCGTATAAAGAATGCGTGTTCGTATTAAAGGGATCGATGTGACAAAAACTTTCCACGGAAGGAATAAAGATAAATCTTGTCGTCTTTTCTCGTTTAACAAAGTTCCTGATTGAAAATGGGCGAAAGAAAAAAAAAATCGAATGAATCTCTGAGCGAACGAAAACTGAGATAATAATAATAGACCGCTTCTTATTCTTTTTGTGGTTTTCTCGAAGTTAGTGACTTAAAAAGTATGTTTCCTTATGATTAAACAATAGTGATTTTATTCAATTTGAGGCCATATTCCCGGACCCGACATCTTGGGATTAACTTTTAAAACCAACTAAAGTTTAAAAAACAATAAGTTCATTTCACTTCCTTACTTAACTTTTCCCATCCGGTTGTCGCGCCTTCACCGTATAGAGAAATGGACTGCCTAAGTTTTATAAAGTCAATATTTTACGGACTTTAGTGACATCCCTATGGACCAGAGTCACTCAGAATTCTTTTTGTTGATATATAATATCAACAATACATACTAAATGGTTCCCAATACACAGATTTTCACTTTATGAACCACATTAAGTTTTTCCATTTTAATTCCCTGCAAACATGATCGAGACTAACAGGGAGCTCGATGGAAGCATATATTCGGAAACTGATACGCTTTTGACCTAGGACTCGAATCTAGGTGATATGTAATAAATGGACAGTGACTTAACCCACTGCGCTATCAAGAGGGGTACAAGTTGAGCACAATTTCTCATAGTTGTATGTTTGATTTACATACATATACACGACTGTTATACTCAAACCACCCCGCCATGATAGCTTATTTGGTAGTATGTAGCAGCAAGGTTCGAGTCATTCATATATATAATATATAAATATATATATATATATATATATATATATATATAATATATATAAAGTATAAAACCACAGTCGGAGCAGAAGTAAAAACAGAAAACGGTGATTCTATATATTTCAATTGTAAGCTACAGTCCTCTTCAGTAGTACAGAATGAGATAAGTGCACTATATCTAAATAGCACTCTCTTACACAAAGATGGACAGGGGAAAGACTAAAGGAAGCCTACCCTTCCTCGAATGGTGACCTAATGGTAAAGCGGCGTGGAGTCGGGTGGAACATGCCTACTGACAATGTTGGGGATCAAAAGTCCGGATATTATGTCCGGAGAACACTGATCCCTTTGAAATATTCACATTGGGAATATATCCCATTAATGTAGATCGAACCATATATGTGTGTGTGTATGTGTGTGTGTAATCAAGACACACACACGCACACACACACACATACACACACACACACACACACACACACACACACACACACACACACACATATATATATATATATATATATATATATATATATATATAAACAAATCAATCAATCAAACAAATAAATCAATATATAAACACCTAAATAGGTAAACAAATCGTAGCAACCTTTAACAAGGAGTGCCTCTTGTCGTCTGTCTGCAAATTATCTTGAGCCTCGTCCATTGGGCCTCTGTAGGAATGGAGAAACGAGCAAACCCATCGCTCCCCTCCCCCTCCCCCCTCCCCCTCCCCCTCCCCCCGGCCCGGCGCCAAAAGAAAACAAAGTGAGAAATATTTTTCGGAGCCAAATCGAAACGTGAGAGAGAAGAGGTGGCCAGCACGCAAGCAAGACGTGCTTGATCTAGTGAAACCATTTCAGAGAGAGAGGGGAAGGGGAGGAGGGGGATAAGGAGAGGGCGAGGGGGAAGGAGGAGGAGAGGGGTAGGAGGGGGAGAGGGACAGGGCGAGGGGAAGGAGAGAGGGTAAGGGGGAAGGAGGGGGAGATGGAGAGGATGAGGGGAAGGGGAGAGTTTACGGAGGAGAAGTGGGAGAGGGATGGGGGGAGGAAGGGGAGAGTGGGAGGGGGAAGGAGGGGGAGAGGGGAAGGGGAAGGATAGGGAGAGGGGAAGAGAAGATTGTAAGGGGGAATGAGGAAGAGAGGGAGAGGGAAAGTGGAGAGGTTAAAGTGACACGAGGGGGAGAGGGAGGGGAAGGGAGGACGGGGAGGGGGAAGGGAGAGAGGAAGAGAAGAGCGAGGAAGGAGGAGGAGAAGACGGGAGAGGAGTGGAAAGAAGAGAAGAAAGGGAGGAGGGAGGGAGGGAAAGGGGAAAAAGGAGGGGGGGAAGGGGAGGGGAGAGGGAAGGGATGAAAGGAAGAGAGGGGAAGGAGAGGGAAAGAGACGAGGAGGGGAGGAGGGTGGGGAGACGGGGTAGGGGAGAGGGTGGAGGGGAGAGCGGGGGGGAAGGGGAGAGGAGGAGAGGGGAGGAGGAGGAGGAGGAGGAGGAGGAAACGTCTCCTCCGAAATTAAGGGAATTAGCCTCAAGGATAGAAACGTTGGTAAGTTTCTCTGGTATTGAGGGTCGACACGAAGACGAATGAAATTGCCTGGAAGAAGCTTCGATGAAAATGATAGTTGTCACACGGTAAGAAAAAAAAATATTTATCTATTTATTTATTTATTTTTATTCGACCTCATTATGAACAAAAAGGTTTCCTGATTGCCTTCAATCCTTATCATTTTAACTCAATATAACTCATTCTGAGATAGTTTTAACCTTTTCCCATATATAGTCCTTGGCTTCAGTAAAGAAATTCAATTGCAACATAATTACGTGAAACCCTTTACATTTAACTAAAAAAAAAAAAACATAAAACCCTCTTTAGCTAAAACGAAACCACGTGACTTGCGTCATTGTAGCATCTGGTTCCACACTTTTAATCCTGGATCCTCCTCCAGACCGGAGTCAAATCCAGCAACTTATTATTCCCTGAAAGCTGAATCTCCTGAAGCGAAATGTGGCTTTCTTTGATCTCGACAGGACAATAACGAGGCGTGAAAACTGGAATCAGTGTAAATGCCACTGTAGCCAATTCTCATGAAAAATTAACCAAAAGGTTTTCAGAACTGGACAGAAACGACTGACCGTAGCCGTCGCCTACACAATCAGGTCATTAAGACAATATCAAAAGTGACAAATTTTTCACATTGAATGAGAATCAGACAGGAAACAATGCTCTCAAACTGTCTGGAAATAGATTTAATTTGGAAGTGGGTAGAAACAACTTCACCTACCGTGTAGTTAATGAATGGAATAAACTTCCTGCAGAGGCAGTGCAATGTAGTTCAGTTCGAAGCTTTAAGAATCATTTAGATAAACACCTAAGCAAGATGCTGTAATGACTATCATTTATTTTATATTATTTGTTTGTTTTGTTATCATTTGTCTGTTTATTATTATTTGCTTGATTCTCATTTATTATTAGTTATATGTCAATTTATTATCATTTACTATTTACCTGTTTGTTATTTAACTATACATATGCATTTATTTATGTATTTTATTCATTATTTACATTATTATACTTTTTATTTATTCATCTATTTATTTATCTATCATTAGTATGATTTTTTTCGCATCCGACCTAGATATGGACCAAAAGGTCTCCTGTCGACATGCTCCGCCTTTGTAATCCTTTGTAATTAATTGCGCTGGTTCGGACATGTTAAGAAGATGAAGGAAGAAAGATACAATTAATACATTAAAAGACGTTGAGGACCAACCCCAATCTAACCTGTTTCTCAGCATCGTGACCTCATATACTTAAATCTTAAGTAAGCGGTTCTTAACTGCTTCCTCCGTTTACAACCCCATTTTTAATTCCCAAGCAACCCCGTAAGGACCAATAGGTCTGTTGCTCTTTGCATCTTCTTTGTATTTCTTTGTATTTGTTTGTATGAAAGAATGATGGAATGGACACTTGATGGAAGGAGAATGACTGGAAGGCCCTGAACACGAGGTGGACAGAAGGCATGAAAGAGACGTTGGAAAGAAGGGATTCCAGGTTGAAGAAAGTACGAGATGATGAAGCATATACGAGTGCAGGATCACGTGGAGAAATCTCGTTAAGAACAGCTGCTGCTGACAAGCGAAATCTTATAAGGGTGAAAAAGGTGAAGAAAAAGGCGAGGAGCCAACACCAGGAGACGCTGGGTAGCCGTCACCTTTGCCCTGTTACGCACTTGAACTGTTGAGACAGGGGACAAACATCCACGAGTAGGAATCGGAGAGAGACGCAGGACTCGAACCCATGACTTAGCGGATGCAAGATCAGCACGTTTCCGATAACGCCACCAGGGGGGTATAATAAATGCATTAACCCATTAAACTCCGATGACAAGATGTCTTGTCATTTGGTCAAATAAAACAAAAAATCATAAAACACCAAAATGTTTGATCAAACACCAGAAAAATATGACGTCAGTCCTCGCTTCGCTCGCGAGCGAAGCGAGGAGGACTGACGTCATATTTTTCTGGTGTTTGATCAAACATTTTGGTGTTTTATGATTTTTTGTTTTATTTGACCAAATGACAAGACATCTTGTCATCGGAGTTGAATGCATTAAGATAGTTATGAACATTTTAATCACCCATAGGTTCCAGTGAACTAAGTCAATAAATTCCTCATTACTAAGAACGAAAAACGTTTCAAGGAGATCATTAGCCGGTTACGAATAGACCCGGATACCTGACCTCAGTAAGCTGAGCTGCATTCCTGGTCGTCAGGTGATCGACGGTCCTCGCCTCCAAAAGCTCGTTCCTCTTTTTGAACAAGGTTTTTCGTTTTATCAGCCATTGAGTTACAGCCCAACTCTGTTCTTGCCTCGGAATACAAGAAAAACTTTGTTCGAGTCGTCAAGTTAGCCAGTTCGAGAGGCTGAAGGTATTTTCCTGTTCCGATGTTCGATTTGACCTCAGGAATCCAGTGACCCAGCTTCGAAAAATGTTCTCGCTAATGCCGAGTGACTTTATTCAGCTGAGGGAAGGTCTCCTAATACAAAAGGTTAAAATTATTCAAGTCAGCTCCTTTATTTTGCCTTGATTCGTGAATTCCTCCCGTGAAAATTAAATGAACAAATAGATGAATAGATAAATGGATGAATAGATAGATTTACATTGTTCCAATTATGCGAGACATGTCGTTGGTCGCAACATTATGTAGTTAGCGTTTTTTAGTTAAAGACATGAAACACTGACTAGCGCCTCAAGGAATTCTTTTGTTACCATTACACGAGTTATGTCATTGGTCTCAACAATATGTAGTCAGCGTTCTTTATTTACAGGAAGAAAACACTAACTAGTGCTTTCTTGCACACTCAAATGTCCAAAGACCCTGAACTTTACTCTCGCCGAGGTGAAAAGTTTACCAATTGCCGGAGCGTGACCAGAGTTGAATATGACCTACAGCGTATGTCATGTGAAACAATGACGTCATGCGCAAAGACTCATGCGCAGTAAGAGGTTGCCCTTTGGATCGCTTGTAGTTAGACCCTTGTGCTTTGAATCTTGCTAGAGATAGTTCTTAATTTACGCGATATGTAGGGACCGAGAGGCATCGTGTAAATAAAAAATCGCGTAAATCTAATTGGAGGTGGATGAGGGGGGGCCCTAGAAGGGTACTAAGGTACCCTTTTTTTTAAGTGTGTGTATGTGTGTGTGTGTGTGTGTGATTCACCTTGGTCTTTGGATCACGTGTTTGACTCGTGATCGACAGCTATTTCCATCCCGTAAAAGAGCTGAGCTCATATATGTCCGATCTATGGGTAATGCTGTGACATTACACGCACACACACACCTAACCCACGCCCACGAGAGTTGGAGTAACGACTTTCAGCGCAGCAGTACTGAAATTATTTCAGCCTTGGGCGGGATTCGAACTCGGACCACCGTAGTGATGGCCACGAACGCTACCACTGGGCCATCGAGTCGTGTGTGTGTGTGTGTGTGTGTGTGTGTGTGTGTGTGTGTGTGTGTGTGTGTGTGTGTGTGTGTGTGTGTGCGTGAAAGTGCGTGTGTGTGTATGTGTGTATGTGTGCGTGCTGCCTCTTAATGAGTATATCTTGATGTAGAAAAAAACAATAATAAATTAGACCCAGCTCGTGTTAATTCAAACAACATAATTCAAATAAAATGCATCATTTCATCAGTCACGTTAAACGAAATTACCATAAAATAAAATCGCGTAAATTAAGAAAAAATTCTGCAATAACTAGACAGAATCGAAACAAGAGAGAAAAATGAACCCTTTCAACCTTGAGGATATCTTTACCTTAAATTAAATATTTTATCTTTACATTTTGATTTTAGTGTAACACATTATTGAAAGGAGTTTTTATAAGATCATTTATTCCGTGGGATTTGTTTATGACTAAAGTAAAATTCACCAATGTAGGAACAAAATTGGTAGTTTCTGCCTCCGTCTTGAAAGGATCACGTGGTGAGGACCACGAGATCGATCCAAGCCGTCGGACACTGCTTGTACAATGTGTTCATCTTTTCTTAAAATATTATCTGTCACGCGTTGGTTTCCACTTCACTTCTTACAAAGTGACGGGTCAAGTACGAGGGATGCTGGTGACTACCACATGTCCTGTGAGCCCGGGAGCGTGGGTGCTGGTGGCTTCGGCCGCATTTTTTTTTTTTTTTTTTAGAGACTACGGAGAATGTTTCGACCTAATCTTCAGTTAAATCCGTGGGTTTCCAAGCTTTTAACATTCTACAGCATATTAATGTATACTAAATCTTATTCTAATCACATAAATTTGATTATTTGAGAGCCTGGTGATCCCCAAGGATAAACCTTCTGTGCAAACACAGTCTGGGCAAGTGGTAATCACTGGTATTCCTTGCATGTTGACTTCATGCTCCTTCAATGAAATCTGTCGCTGAAATCAACCTCGTCCCAGTATCTGAAGGAATTTATCTTCAAATCGTCTTTCGTCATGTATTCCAGACTTATGTGTTACTATTGATATGGTGTTCTCCAGACACTAAATCTAATCGTTACGCACCCACCAACTAGTTACCTCTGAAGGAATCTATCTTCAAACCACCTTTCGTCATGTATACCAGACTTATGTGTTACTGTTGATATGGTTTTCTCCAGACACTAAATCTAATCGTTATGTACCCACTAACTACCACTCTGAAGTAATCTATCTTCAAACTACTTTTCATCACGTATACCAGCCTTATGTGTTGCTGTTGATATGGTGTTCTCCAAACACTAAATCTAATCGTTATGCATCCACTAACTACCACTAGTTACCGGGTTAGTGATCCCACTAAGGAACTCTATGGTTCCCTAAGGGCCTCAGGAGCCCTTAGGTGAAGTAAATAAGGTCAAAAGGTCTTTAAAGGCCCTGTGAGTTCCAGAAACACAGACTGAAAACAAATCTCCTTGCATTCACTAACTCCCCGCTAGTCATCAGTTTGTGGGAGTTAGTAGGATACTTTATGGCTCACTAGTATTCTATAGACCACACATGGTGAATCACGGCTTTGGAAGGAGGCTTAAAGTTGATTGGAAGAAGGGAAGAAGACAGAAAGAAGAGGTTGAGATGGTCGGAGAAGCAAATGAACTTTAAGCAGAGCAATAGGCCAATCAGGGCGACTGATTGCACTCTCGTCATGGCCGACGTGATAAGGATGTGGTTATGGTTTGGAAAGGCATATGTTGAGTGGACGAAAGGAGGTGATAAGGAAAGATAAGGAAAATGGGAAGTGGAAGGAGGGGAAGGATAAGAGAGAGGGAAGAAAATCTGAGGCGTTATGGGGAACGATAAAGGAAATAGGATAAGGATAAGAAATGGAAGATAAGGAAGATAAGAAGGATAATAATGAGAGGAAAAGAATGTTAGGTGTAATGTAAAGAACGATAAGGGAAATGGAAAGAAGAAAGAGAGAGGAAGAATAAAAGGGAGAGGAAAAAAAATCAAGAACATTGTAGGGAAATATAAGTGAAGGCGTTTTCCTCTCAATGTACGTTGCCTTGCTGCATTGCATCTAACCTAAGGTAGTGGGCAGGAGACAGGGATGACCCCCGTCATCCACGAGGAGCTAAGATGAGAGGGAGGCAAGGGTGGTGGATGGGAGTGGAGTAGGTGGAAGAGGCTACATGCCCTTTAACTTGTCTACCTCCCTTATAAAGGGAGAAAAGCCTTTGGTATATAAATAGGGAGTAAGGGTGATATAGGGAGTAAAAAGCGTTGGTCGCGTTATAGGGAAAGATAAGGGACGTGGGAAGAGGAGGTTAGGGAGGAAGGATGACAATGAGAAGAAAGGGAGAGATTAGGGACGTGGGAATGTGGGAGGGAGAGAGAGGGAGAAATGAAAATTGATAGATTATAGGGAAAGTTAGGGAAAGTGGGGAGGTGAGGGAGGGAGGGAGGATAAGAGAGGGTAGGAAGTGGGAAAGTGAGGGAGGAAAGGTAAGAGATGGAGTAAGGAAAATAGGGAGCAATGTAGGAAGAAATAAGGAGATTGGGAAGGGGAGGGGAGGGATGAGAGGGAGAGGGAAGAAGTAGGGAATATTGTAAGGAAAGGAAAGTCGAAGGATTGTAGGTAAAGAAAAGGTAAGAGGGGAAAGGTAAGAGGGTAAAGAAATTCTTTAGCATTGTAGAGAAAGATAAAGGGAAGTAGAGAGGAGAGAGAGGGAAAATTAGAGAGAGAGGGAAGAAAGATAAGAGAGAGAGAAGGGAAAAGTAGGGGGCATTGTAGGTAACGATAAGGGAAGTGGGTAAAGTGTGAAGGAGAGGGAGGAAAGGTAAGAGAGAGAGTAAGGAAATTCGGAAGCATTGTAGGGAAAGGTAAGAGGAGGGGGAAAGTGGAGAGGAGAGGAGAGGAGAGGAAAGGGAGGATAAAGACAGAGAAAGTATGAAAGTCAGGAACATTTTAGAGAAAGGTGGGAAGTAGAAAGGGAAGGGAGGAAAGGTAAGAGAAAGTGAAGAGAAAAAGCCTGGAGCATTGGAAGGAAAGGTAAGGGAACAGAGAAAATGGGAAGGAGAGGAAGGAAGGAAAAAGAAAACGAAGAAAGATAGTGAGAAGTACAGTAGTGGAAGAGAAAAAGATTAGGAAGATAAGAAAATATGGACAACGGGAAGGAGAAATTTGAAACATAAAGAGATAAAGAAAATGGAAACAGAGTTAAGTGAAAGAACGGAAGATAAAGAAAATGTGAAGAGGAGGAATGAAAAGCAAAGAAAAAATATAAAGAAAATGGGAAGTGGGAAGAGAGAGAGAGGTAGACAGAACAAAGGAAGCAGGAAAGGGGAAAGGATAGACGACGAAGTAATGAAAGTGAGAAAGTAAAGAAAATAAAGACGAAATAAGACGTGAAAGAGTGAAATGTGAATAAGAAAATAGAAATAGAGAACAATGCAGAGAAAGTAGAAAATAGAAAAGTATTAAAAAAAAAACATAAGAAAGGCAAGACAACAGGATGAAAACAGGACATGGAGAGGAAACGAATAAAGTAGCAAAAGAGGTAGATAGAAAGATGATGGAGGCTGGAAAGTGAACGAGGGAGAGATAAAGCGAGCGAGTGAGAAAAGGAAAGAAGGAAAGTAATAAAGTAGGAGATTATTTGAAATGGCAATTGCCGACAAAATGGCTGGCGTGGACATAGTGGATGAGTGGAACCTTTGTTTAACGAACAAAGTTTCGTTTCATTATTTGTTTATTTATTTGTTTATTATTTAACTATACCTATGCATTCATTTATGTGTTTTATTTGTTATTTACATTATTATAGTTTTTATTTATTATCTTATTATTATTATGATTTTTTTTTCGCATCCGACCTAGATATGGACCAAAAGGTCTCCTGTCGGCATGCTCCGCCTTTGTAAACCTTTGTAAAATAGATGCAGGAACACTATAGAACAGTGTTTCCCAACCTTTTCCGATCATAGCACTCCCTGTTGTCATGTCTAAGCAGTCCAGCACCCCTATCTTTTTATTAGAAGGACAAAAGAAAGTCAAGTGTACTGCTTGATGATTTATTTTCTTGATTTCTTAGAACTGGAACAAATTGACAATATTGTTTGTAGAAGAAATAAGAACACCCTAGAAAAATAAAATAGCATGGACAAAGTCAAATATGCACAACTGGGTAATCAATGATACATATATCAATGTCGTTATGTGTGCATCAATTCCCAGCAACCCCTATAATTTATTTCAACAACCCAGGTTGGGAAACGCTGCTATAGAATAAAATGGAGGTATGTTAAAAAATGCACATACGTTAATGCATATAATTTCTGTAGTTACTAAGACTTTAAATGGTAATTAGTGGGATGGCCTGTCCTTGTGTCCCTTCTTCGTTTATTCAGAGATGTGTAGAGAGCTTCGACGTTATATTCTGTGTCTGTGAACCTGAAAATCTTTCTTCAAACGAAACGTTGTAATTTTGATAACACGTCCATCCTCATGCGGTCTCTAATCTGACCAAAGTAGGAGATAATAGATAAGGAATGGAACCAAACCGAACGAGAGAAAGAAAAGAGAAATAATATAATAGAAAAAAAACGATAAAGAAGAGAAAAAAGTTTACATAGAGATTTAAAAAAAAGAAAAGGAAGAATGAGTAAATTAAGAGGAAAGAAGAATGAAGAAAAGAGATGAAAAAGAGGAAAGTTGGATAAAGAGGAAAGAAAAATAAAGAGAGGAAATGGATATAGAAGAGGAATAAGTCTAAAGGAGAGATAGATACGGAGAAAATAAAACATAGACAATATATGAGCAAGGAGAACGAACAGGTGAGACAAATGAAGGCGAAATGGGGTGAAAAGTGGAGGATAGGAAAGAGAGAGCATACGATTAAACACATGAAAGGAACTGAAGGAGAAAAATTTAATTAAATATTTCGATCCCGAACTCACATCGCCGCCAGGCAGCCACGAACCGCCTCCAGCGCTGTGCCTCCCTCAATCCAGTAGTGGTGACTCCAGTGTCATTAAAGCTCCTAATGTGTATGTGTGTTTGTGTGTGTATATATATATATATATATTTCTTATTAAATAACACAGCAAACTGGGCGTTAGTTATCTTCTTATTGAGACTTTCTACTCTTCTAATAACTTTTCTCTCTAAAGGAGGGAGAAGGTATACAATATTTCCAAACGAGTCCATGATTGGGTAGGAAAACTAACATTATACGACGTTTCGCCTATGCATTAGGCATCTTCTGGTAATTTATTCAGAAATAAATACATACTTATATGATACAAAAGATGAAAAGGTCCTGAAAGAAATATTAAAAAAGAATTGTACACCTACAAAAGAAGGAGATAAGCTTAATTTGATAATTTATTACAGGAACCCCAGAACATCATCTCTTATCATGAAGAATAATTTGGCAGCACAAAAGGACAAATTAAAACAGAGTAATGTCGTGTACAAGTATACTTGTAATTTCAACAAAGACGGTGCGCTTTGTACAGACGAGTATATCGGGTACACAACACAAACACTTTCACAGAGACTCACGTATCACATGCAGAACGGGGCAATAAAATCACACATGACGAAATCCCACAAGAACAATATCAAGAGAACACCTTAACACGAACACAATAATAATCGCCAGGAATGGTAATACAACAAAATTAAAATGCATGGAGGCAGTGATGATAAGAAACTATATGCCACTTATTAATATACAACAAAACATGTGCGGGACCCTAGAGTTGTATGGGTCACGAGTAGCGGGCTGGAAAGGATGAATTGTCACAGTCCTAGATCTCTCCTAATGTACCTATCTTTGTATTATATAAGTATGTATTTATTTCTGAATAAATTACCAGAAGATGCCTAATGCATAGGCGAAACGTCGTATAATGTTAGTTTTCCTACCCAATCATGGACTCGTTTGGAAATATTGTATACCTTCTCCCTCCTTTAGAGAGAAAAGTTATTAGAAGAGTAGAAAGTCTCAATAAGAAGATAACTAACGCCCAGTTTGCTGTGTTATTTAATAAGAAATGTATTGAAGAGAACCTGCTCCCTAAATTCACTAATATATATATATATATGTGTGTGTGTGTGTGTGTGTGTGTGTGTGTGTGTGTGTGTGTGTGTGTGTGTGTGTGTGTGTGTGTATGTGTGTGTGTGTGCGTGCGTGTGAATGACGTACATTGCAGTTTACGGGGTAGACAATTTGCTTCAGATGAGTGAAGGTGGCCAGGAAAATGGTATTGACATTGTAGAAAAAAGTGTATATGTATATATATATATATATATATATATATATATATATATATCTATATATATATATATACAAATTCAAAAATAATCACAATAACGCGTGACTAGATAATATTAAAGAAACCACAAGGAAAATAAAGTCGGAAACCTAAACGTTTTCGTCTATTACGACATACTCAGAGTACTCTGAGGATGTTGTAATAGACGAAAACGTTCAGTATTCCGACTTTAATTTCCCTGTGGTTTCTGCAATATATATATATATATATATATATATATATATATATATATATATACACAATAGACAGAAGATGGAAATAAGGGAAAGAGAACAATAAAACAAAAGCAAGAAAAATATATTGACTAAGAAAAGTTTTCATTCACTTCTCTTGCCTGAAGGTATTCACATAAGAGAAAAAAAATCCGCAATGAAAAGGAGAAGGAAAGAACAAAACAGTTGAGGAATGAAAGAGAAATAGTCCAAAGAAAGGAAGGTGATGAAGGTGGGGAGCCTACGCCAGGAGGCGCTGAGTACCCTCGTCCGAAGTCCATCACCTTTGCCTTAAATGTACGCTTTCGTCACTGCTGGGAATCGGGGAGAGGCCCGGGACTCGAACCCATAACTAAGCAAATGCGAGACCTACACACTTCCGATTACAAAGAAAGATATTCCAAGATAACGTTGAAGACTTTGAGGAAACGCTGATGGCTTCATTCAGGTAAGGAGAAGCCACAATAGAACAAAAGAGTTCAAACGCAAGTCAAGATGAAAGGAGGCGCAACGATTAAAAAGGACAACGGTACAATTGAGAGGAATAATCTAAAGAGAAAGAGATATATTTGCAGCGAAGAGAAATATGTGAAGAAATAAGAAATATTTCCAGGATAGAGAAACGTTTACAACGAAGAGAAAGATATATGGAGGATAGAGGAATGAATCAAGGAAATATAGATACATAGAGGAAAGAGAAACTTGTGAATGAAAGAGAACAGTGAGGGAGAAGGTAAACGAATGTAGGAAAAGGAAACGTTTTGATGAAAAGGAAAAACTTGGAGGAAATTTTTTTTTCAATGGAAGAAACGCGTTTGGATTATAAAAACGTTCCCGTGAAATAAGAACGTTTGCAGGAAAGGAAAACGTTTGCAGGAGAAAGAAACGGACGAAAAGAAAGGAAACATAAAGGATAAAAAAGAAACAAGTGTAAGAAACGCGGAAAGAAAATTGAAACATAAAAGGCAAAGGTGTACATGAAAAAAAACCGGATGAGGAATAGAGAAATGGACGAATAAAAATGAAACACAAAGGCTAAAAAAGAAACAGGTGTTAGAAACACGGGAAGGAAATTTAAACATGAAAGACAGAGAAATGTAGGAAATTTTTAAATCAAAGGAAAAAGAAACATGTGTCATAAACACGAAAAGGAAAAAGAAACATGAAAGGTAAATCTAGGAAGGGAAACGAAAATCAGGGGAAAATGAAACAGAGGCAGAAAAGGGAAACAGAGGTCGAAAAAAGAATTTTATGATAAATGCAGGTAAAGAAAAAAGAAACAGATGTGATAAACACAGTAAGGAAACATAAACATAAAAGTCAAAGAAATCTAAAGGGGCATTCAGACGGTCAAACGGTTTGACAAACCCGGTTTGTCAAACAAGTGTTTTAAGTGATGTTTGACCGTGTGAATAGGGTATTTGGTTGTCAAACACGTTCGACAAACGTGTTTGACGACGAAATATCCCATTCACACGGTCAAACATCACTTCAAACACTTGTTTGACAAACCGAGTTTGTCAAACTGTTTGACCGTGTAAATGGCCCTTAAGGGAGAAAGCAAATCAAAGGAAAAAGAAAGAAAAAAACAACGAAAGACAAGAAAACAGATCAATAGAGAAATTGACGATGAAATGAATACAATAAACTTCCTGCTTAGGCAGTACAATGTAGTTCAGTTCGAAGCTTTATGATTAATTTAGATAAACACCTAAGCAAGGTGCTGTAATGCCTGTCATTTATTTTATATTATTTATAGATTTTTTTTATTATTTGTTTATCAATATTTTCTTGATTATCATTTATTATTATTTATCTTTCAATTTATCATTATTTACTATTTACCTGTTTGTTTATTATTTAACTTGACTTATTTATTTATTTACTGTATTTATCATTTGTATTATTATAATTTTATTTATTTATTTATTTATTTATCATTATTACCTTTTTTTTTTTTTTTTTTTAACATCCGACCTAGTTATTGACCAAAAGGTTTCCTGTCTGCATGCTCCTCCTTTGTAATCCTTTGTAACAGCAGTGTCAGATAAAAAGAAAATATCGCTCAAAAAAAACAAAAAACGAAGACAAACATATAGATGGAAGAGGAATAGATGAATTATAAAGGACCGACACACGAAGCAAAGATGAATAAAGAAAAGATAGATGAAAAAGAGTAAAGAAGGATAATAAAACGAAAAAGAGAAAAATAAAAGGAGAAACATAGGAAGGAGATAGAAAAAAAAGAGAAGTACTCCAATAAGAGAGAAAAATAGATTTAATCAAATAAACCATAAGAAGCGACGGAAACACAAATGACAGCAAAACAAACGAACAAGAAAAAAAAAAACGATAATACTCATCAAAGTATAAGAACGAAAAAAGAAACATACAAAAGAGAGCGAAGCAAAAGAGCGAGAGAAGGGGAAGGAAGGACAGTTAAGAGGGAAAAAAAAGAGCACAAGTAGAGAGAAAGACTCGCATGAAGAGAAGAAATAATAAGAGAGGTGACGCCATCACGGGTGCTCAGCTCGGAAGGGTGGGTGAGCTAACCTAGTGAAAGTACGTGAGAGCGAGACGACCCGAGGCGTCGACATACGAGACAATGAAAGGGAGGAGGACGGGGTAAAAAAAAATGGAGCAAAACGTTCGTGTTCAGAGTAACATGAATGTAAGAGTCCTCAGGGACAAAAGGGAGTTGGTAGGAGGTTAAGAGGGTGTCAGGGCAAAGGTGACGATGAAGATATGGCTGTAAGATTGATAATAAGGGTTACTGAGTAGGTGGCTTCGAGAGTAGGGGGCTAAGATGTAGAAGGGTGAGAAAATATGGATGGAAGATAAGAGATAAGAGATATGGATATGAAGTAGATAAGAAGTTGGTACAAGGTTAGTAAGGTAGAGGTAGAAGGATAGAGGGTTAAGGACAAGGGATAATAGATATGGATATAAAGTAGATATGAAGTTAGTACAAGGTTAGTAGGGTAAAGGTAGAAGGATAGAGGGTTAAGGATAAGAGATATGGATATGAAGTAGATAAGAAGTTGGTAGAAGGTTAGTAAGGTAGAGGTAGAAAGATAGAGGGTTAAGGATAAGGGATAATAAATATGGATATGAAGTAGATGAGAAGTTGGTGCAAGGTTAGTTTGGTAGAGGTAGATAGAGGGTTAAGGATAAGGGATAATAGATATGGACATAAAGTAGATAAGAAGTTGGTACAAGGTTAGTAGAGTAGAGGTAGAAAGATAGAGGGTTAAGGATAAGGGATAATAGATATGGATATAAAGTAGATAAGAAGTTGGTACAATGTTAGTAGGGTAGAAGTAGAAGGATAGAGGGTTAAGGATAAAAGATAAGAGATATGGATATGAAGTAGATAAGAAGTTGGTAGAAGGTTAGTAGAGTAGAGGTAGAAAGATAGAGGGTTAAGGATAAGGGATAATAGATATGGATATGAAGTAGATAAGAAGTTGGTGCAAGGTTAGTTTGGTAGAGGTAGAAAGATAGAGGGTTAAGGATAAGGGATAATAGATATGGACATAAAGTAGATAAGAAGTTGGTACAAGGTTAGTAGAGTAGAGGTAGAAAGATAGAGGGTTAAGGATAAGGGATAATAGATATGGATATAAAGTAGATAAGAAGTTGGTACAATGTTAGTAGGGTAGAAGTAGAAGGATAGAGGGTTAAGGATAAAAGATAAGAGATATGGATATGAAGTAGATAAGAAGTTGGTACAAGGTTAGTAGAGTAGAGGTAGAAAGATAGAGTGTTAAGGATAAGGGATAATAGATATGGATATAAAGTAGATAAGAAGTTGGTACAAGGTTAGTAGGGTAGAGGTAGAAGGATAGAGGGTTAAGGATAAAAGATAAGAGATATGGATATGAAGTAGATAAGAAGTTGGTACAAGGTTATTAGGGTAGAGGTAGAAGGATAGAGGGTTAAGGATAAGGGATAGTAGATATGGATATAAAGTAGATAAGTTGGTACAAGGTTAGTTTGGTAGAGGTAGAAGATTAGAGATAGAATAAGTAGAAAGGTGGGATATAAAGACTTACAGTATATTTTTTTATTATTTTTTTTTCATAATTTGTCTGTTTATTAATTATTATTTGCTTGAGTTTTTATTTATTATTATTTATCCGTCAATTTATTATTTACTATTTACCTGTTTGTTTATTATTCAACTATACCTATGCATTTATTTATTCATTATTATTTATATTTATATTATTACAATTTTTATTTATCTATCTATCATTACGAGTGACCGAAAGC
>NC_134816.1:28733105-28735605 GCF_046742065.1 Oratosquilla oratoria | reverse complement strand
TCTAGGCACTTTTCTTTCTTCTACGGAACCCATAATTAGATCATGTGAAACGCCAAAGTGGAATATCATCCCATTGATACCAAGAGGATGTGCCACAAAAAATGAATAAAATAAACTGGTGGCAACCAGAATGATAAGGTTAAAGTCATCGGTACGGAGCAGTTTGATGTAACTTTTTAATTTAAAAGAAAAGGCCACTTCCATCGCATTTCTTTTAACAGCCTCTCCACTACGACAAAATCCCTTCAGTTGGATAAATTAGATTGACGTTAACCAGAATAAATTCGGAAAAGAGAGTTATCATACCAAAGGAACAACTTAGAGGACACTTATCATTTCCATTACGTTAACCTTCCCCACAGCTGAATAAAATCGTTTAGCGTTGGCTTGAATATAAGCAACCCATACAGTTTTGATATTATTACATGGACAACAGCCTTCATAGTACTAGAAGAAAGGAAAGCGCCCATATATTAGAAAATAGTTAACGTGGTTCCAATTCAAAAAGAAAACAGGGAAGAACACAAAAACTATAGACCCGTGTTACGAATAGAGAACTTTCAACATTGACCCCATGGGGTGGGGGGTGGGGGGTGTGAACGTCACCTACCTCCCCCCCCCCCAACACCCACACACCTAGCCCAGCACCTGAGGGTGGGGTAGGGGTGTTTCTTCGTTACCCCCAATCCACGTTCTTCGACTTCGTAAAAGCCAATGCGAAGGACCTCCTTTTCCTGAAGTTGCCAACGCAGCGCCCCAGAGGAATTAGATCTCGCGCCCCAATTTGCGCCCAAGAACGTCTTTCTTATTTGTTTGTATATAACTTATTTGTTGGTTATTGACTTATTTTGTTCCTTTAATTGGTTATTCATTATATATATACATATATATATATATATATATAATTGTGTGTGTGTGTGTGTGTGTGTGTGTGTGTGTGGGTGGGTGGGTGTGTGCGTGTGTGTGCGTGTGTGTTAATTAATCTTTTACATTTTTTGGTTGTATTTGTTTATTCGTTAAGTTATTTATTACTTATTTAATCATTGTTTATCTGTTTTCAATTTTTGCTTATTTGTTCATCTATTTATGTATTTATTTATTTATTTACTTATTTATCAGTTTGATAATTTATTCGTTTATTCTTATTTATATAAAAAATATAGAAAGATCTGCGGTCCTCGAAACCCTGATTTCATGAAACGGGAGTAAATCA
Organism: Oratosquilla oratoria; assembly: GCF_046742065.1. Lineage (NCBI taxonomy): Eukaryota > Metazoa > Arthropoda > Malacostraca > Stomatopoda > Squillidae > Oratosquilla > Oratosquilla oratoria. Next base: position 28,734,392 of record NC_134816.1, on the reverse strand, counting down.
GACCTTCTTATGGCAGCTTAGAGAACTTTCTACAAAGCTGAAAGAATCGTATCTGTCATCTCCGACATCATAGTTCCAATCATGGTGCTAACCAATAAGTGTTTGTGTGTGTGTGTGTGTGTGTGTGTGTGTGTGTGTGTGTGTGTGTGTGTGTGTGTGTGTGTGTATTAAGTGGACCTTTACACCAGGAAGCACTTAGCTGAGGCCGGACATCACCTTTGCCCTAGGCACACGGATAGCTAGTACAGTCCCCAGTCATAGACAGGTGACCACGCAGTAAGGACACGAATAGAAAATGAAAATCTCGTGAGATAATGTAAAGTTTACTTTGTTTCAGTCCTGAATGCCAGCTACAGTATACAAGCGTCATACACACCTTACACGAAGTCGAGAATTAGTCTATAAAACACCCTTCAGTCTTACAGAAATTAATTTCAGGAATTTGGGGTCGGAGGATATACAATGATGTGAAGTGTTGAATGCACTCTAGAAAATTTTGTCCTGGTTTATAATCGTTTTGTACAATTGGAGTCTGAAGTTCGTTTGCACTTTAGTCGATTGTATTACAAGAATCATCTAGATTTGATAAATTGATTCGTGTGGTTATTACAGCTATTTCTAGTTAATTCGTTATCTGTTCAAAAAAGGTAAATGTGTTCCCGTCTGGTTGAAGAAAATGTGTGTACGAGTTTAAGATCCCAAATGTACATCGAAAATGTGTGTCGGACAAATTCTGTGTAATTTACATTCATGTTATAAAATGAATTTCGACAACGAGATTTGAAGATATATTTCTTTTTAACCTTAGTTTTGGTGAAAATACAGCCATGGGTCAGTATATCAATACATGTATTACTTATATAACGTCTCTTCCATCAGTGGGAAAAAAAAAATCCTTGCACACAATTTTTTTTCCACTTAAAATCATACACAGAGAATTTTTGTTTTTATTCAATGCAGGGATTTAATGTTTCATTAATGTTCGTGAACTTTTTAAAAATGGTTGGCCATTTATGCAATACAACATATTTACAATCTTGGACTTCCCAGCTTTCACTCGTTACTATGCTAATCAAGACAAATCACTGTAGATATAAAAATATAGAGATGGTACCTTTTTCAATGATGAAACTCAGATTTATTCTTTATTACATTTTAATAAATTTATTTTACCTTTCACTCTCAGTCGCGTGGAAATGATGTCATTCTTACTGCTGCCATCTAGCGTCAGATTTCTTAAGTGATGAAATGGATTTTTTTTTTTTTTTTTTTTTTTTTTTTTTTGGC
>NC_134816.1:28708105-28728105 GCF_046742065.1 Oratosquilla oratoria | reverse complement strand
ATGGAACAGATAAAGATCTTAAACAAAGAAAAACTTTTCTGTCCAGAGTAGACAAAATGTGATGGTGGGACTTTTATCAAAGGACTTGTTGAAGGTGTTTCAAGCACATAGACTCAGATCAGGAAGAAAAAAAAAAAGAGGACTGTTTCATATTTCATCCCACTCCATTTCATTCCTGTAGGTAGAAAGAGTTTAAGTGGCACCCCGTGTGATGCTTTGTCCCATTATCCCTTTCCATCTACGTCTGTATATTAAAAAAAAAAAAAAAAAGTTTCAACAAAAGAAATGTACATTTGATAAATGTCCCATCCTCACGTGGAGTACTCTGAGCTCCCTTTCGTCAATTTCTATTTTACGTCCAACATTTCTCCGTTTGTATCCGTCAACTTTTCACTCTATGCTCAGACATTCATATCCACCGGGACTGAAGAGAAACCGGACACGAGTTCACCCGCTAACGAGGCGCGTCCGGACCTCCTAGCCTCACACGCTCCGCACAAATAGATGAAGAAATGTCCGCTTGAAGTGAAGGCTGTGAGGGTAGGTGTCATACTGCCATTACATGCGGTGCTAGGCGCTGCCAGTAATGACGTGCTCCTCCCCACAGTGCCATGAATCACGGGCCAGAGTGCCGTAATACTTGGCACTGGAATATGTGAGTGTGTCCACAGGACGTAAATCTCCACATTTTTCTCACCACGTCGTTATCTTCTTCAATACGGAGGAGTAAACTGCAGGTTTGCTTCCGGCGAGGACGAGGCCATTTTCTTCTTCTTCTTCTTTATCTCAAAATAGAGAGGTGTTTCTAAGACCTGAAAAGTTACCTGGATGGTCTAGACTCTCCCCTTCTCCTTCCCCCCCCCTCCACCCCATTTTTTGGACCATAATTTACCTCTTAAGATGAATAAAGTCGTCTGTTATAAGGACGAGCAGAAGGCACAAAAATTTGCCACTGTATTGAAGGTATCAAATAAGCAGCATTTGTTCACTTCCATTAACGCGTATACCAGCGATGTTGTGAGGACCTCAGACACACACCAGGAGGCTCTTAGCCACGACCAAAGGCGTCAACTTAAGGGGATATCACTCTGATCTATTCCTCCCCCCCCCCACACACACACACATCCTACCTCCATAGTTAGAATATGACCTCGCTTACAGAAATCTAGACTTTTCTAAGATGGGGTTTCCACAGTCTAACGGTCCGTCGAACGTGGTTCGACAGACACGTGTTTGAAGTGATGTGTGAACGGGGTATTTGGTTGTCGAACACGTTGGTTAAACCCCAAATACCCCGTTCACACGTTCACACATCACTTTAAACACGTGTCTGTCGAACCGCGTTCGACGAACCGTTAGACACCCCTCTAAAAGCATTTCAACAGTATGTCTATCGTTCATATAGGTTTATATTTTCTTAGTTCATCACTCAGCTTTGCTATGTATGACGGAAAGATAATTTGATATTTGGAGATTTGAAAAATAAAATATTGCAACCGAAGTCGATTTTACTCTATCGAACTCTCAACTGTCGGCGCTAATAAAACCTATGGAAACCGAGTGGGATAACTCCTTTAGATGCACGAATAGCCTAGGCAAGTGGCATTCACTAATACCCATTAGGATTGAACAAGACCCTTTGTAATCATGAGTTGTAATTTTTTTTTTTTTTTTTTTTTTTTTTTTTTAATGTTCCAAACAATTTAGGCTTTCCTCTTTTTATATAGAAGAGGGTGAGGACCCTACAGCCGAAGATAAGTGCGGGATTCGAACCCACGAAATAGGAACACACGTGAGCTGAACAGGTGTTATGATTCATTTCATGAACCTTTTGCAAACCTCGCTCCAAGGACACGAGCACTGTTGACCTACAAGTCGTATCTTAACATCTTTACGGGTCACCCGGACATTTAGCCAACTACGCGCTACCCCTCGCCATCAGGTCCTCTGTACCCGGTGATTTGTCCCTCCACTCTATGCCCTGGTGGCGTCATCGGAAGCGTGCTCCTCTCGCATTCACTTAGTTGTGGGTTCGAATCCATCACTCCTCTAAGATTCCCACAAAAGACTCTTTGTTACCTCCTGTCCCAACAGTCCCCAAAGGGCATAACAGAACAAAGGTGACGGCTTCGGCCGCAGCTAATCAGCGCCTCCTAGCACACACTCCTCATTTTCTTCTGTTTGCATATTAACTGTAAATTCACTGATGTTATGTGATAAAATGTACACTATGCCTTTCATAAACTCGGGTATAACAATGGGTTTTCAGAATCAAGAGCTTTACATAATTGAAATAGAAAATCTTAGTAAAAGGGATAATCTTGACTTACTAACTAAAACATGGAGCAGAGCACAAGCTCAAGACTGTTCCCTGTGGCACTACGCATCTCATTCGTGAATAAACAGTGCTTTCTTTAACTTATTGTTGTACAGAATTATCAACTAGTTTTCCATACACTTCAACTAAGTGCTTTTTATGTGTGTGTTTGTGTATGTGTGTGTTTACCTAGTTGTATTTACCTAGTTATATTATACGGAAAGGAGAGCTATGCTCGTAGTGCTCCGTCTTTGTTTCTCTCGGCATCTAGTTTGTTCTTAAATTCATGTATGGTGTTTGCACAAGCTATTGTTTCGTCCAATTTGTTCCAGACATCCATCACTCTGTGTGGAAAACTATTTTTTTTTTTTTTCAGATTTCTTCTATAAATATCCTTTTTTTAGTTTTTTTTCATGTCACCTTATTTTTCTTTTATCCCACTTTAATAAGTCTTCTCTGCCAAGGACTTCCATGCCTTTCATGATTCTATAAATGGCCAATAGATCTCTTTCGCTTCTTTGTTCCAGGGTTGGTAGTTCCGGTTTAGACAATCTTTGTGTGTGTGTATGTGTGTGTGTGTGTGTGTGTGTGTGTGTGTGTGTGTGTGTGCTTATCTAACTGTATATACTTAATTGTAGTGTACAGGAAAAGAGCGTCTCCTCTCCAATTTGTCATATCTTGCCTCAAATATGTGTGTGTGTGTGTGTGTGTGTGTGTGTGTGTGTGTGTGTGTGTGTGTGTGTGTGTGTGTGTGTGTGTGTGTGTGTCTTTAACAAAGCACAAAAACACACACTACTATGCCTCAGCTAAGGGGTCTACTCCTTCACAAAGGCACCGTTTCAGCTACGGAACTGAGAGGGCGTCGCCTTATTGAAAATGTCTCTCTCTCTCATGCATCTGGCAAACTGCTTCAAGTTCTTATTGGATTGAAGTTTAGACAACATAAACATACCCTCAATACGGTGACGCCTCGGCATCCGAACGAAATGGTCTCGCCATACCAAACCGAAAAGGTTTACCGAGGGGGATTTAAGACCCTTCGTTAGGTCACCCTTACAGACCAGAGTCACACATCTATCTTTTATGATTGAAAACTAATCCTCACTAAAAAAAATAGCTGATCTATTCTAAGTTGTATTATTCTTCCGTTCTGCTATCCTGATTTTTTTCAAATATTTTTATTACGCTATCTCTTTCTTATCCATAATGATAGAAGCACCATTTATTGCAGATAAAAAAAAATACCCTGAATGGATAAAAAACTAAAATGTTTCACCTCGCTGCCCCATCAAGGTAATTAGCATGACAACACACAATAGTTCTGCCGTAAAGAATAGCGTGTACTCACCTTGGGTGTGTGTACGTTTGGGTTCCAACGTGGAACCACTGAGAACCACTTACCTCGGTGGATCAAAAGGGGCATTAGTATGACAACATGCAATAGAAGGAAGGTGAGGGGGTTTACACCAGGAGGAGCTGAGTTGTTAGCGTCTAGACCTCCTAGAAGACGTAATCTACCACCAAAATCTCCTAGACCTTCATCTACCACCTCTGCTTATACTATCAGCACTGCACATATGCATTCGGTGCATACAGGAGTAGACTGGTAGTCGACCTAGATGAAGGTCTAGGAGATTTTGGTGGTAGATTACGTCTTCTAGGAGGTCTAGACACTAACAGAGTGTCTGATATCGAAACCGTAAGATTCACCCTATTATGCACTTTAGGGATTGTTAAGGCACGTAACAAACAGTGACTGCTGAGAATTGGAGAGGAGTGTGGGTTTCGAACCCATGACTAAGCAAATACGAGACCAGCACGTTTCCGATGACGCCACCAGGTAACTATAACATGCAATGGTGTTGTTTTAACGCAATGTTTCTTAACCTGGACCGCTAGTACCGCCTGGGCGTGCTGAATTCAATTTTAGGGGGTGCTGGGAAGTGCTGAAATAAATCTTAAGGGGTGCTGGAAAGTGCTGAAATAAATTTTAGGGGGTGCTGGAAAGTGCTGAAATGAATTTTAGGGGGTGCTTGGAAGGGGCGAAATAAATTTTAGTGGGTGCTGGAAAGTGTTGAAATTAATTTCAAATGTGCTGACAAGGGCTGAAATATATTTTAGGGAGTGCTGGGGAGGGCTGAAATAAATTTTAGGGGGTGCTGGGAAGTGCTGAAATAAATTTTAAGGGGTGCTGGGAAGTGCTGAAATAAATTTTAGGGAGTGCTGGGAAGTGCTGAAATACATTTTAAGGGGTGCTGGGAAGTGCTGATTATGTTTTAGGGGGCGCTGGGAAGTGCTGAAATACATTTTAAGGGGTGCTGGTAAGGGCTGAAATAAATTTTAGGGGGTGCTGGTAAGTGCTAAATACATGGCAGTACTTCACTATCCTTTATCCTTCTCGTAATCAGATGGTAGCCAGAGTCAAGGAAATGCTAGACTGCCTAGACAGGACTACTACAGGGGTGCAAGGGTCGGAAAAGGTTACACTATAATGTAGTAGACAGGGATAGAGTTTACCCACCTTGGCTCTGTGGAAGCTTGGGCTGAAGCGACGAGGCATTGAGCGCCACATTAATGCTGGACCCGTGTCGGTTGAAGGCCGAGATCTGGACCCGGAAGTCCCGTCCGGCCTCTACGCCGTCGACCTGCCGGTACATGACACCGTGTGTGAGTCACAAGTGTCTAAGACAAAAAAAAAAAAAAAAAAAAAAAAAAAAAAATCGAGTTTCTATAGAATGAGATAGCCGTTATCCAAGTTGGCCTGTACGTCGCATTGTCTGAGTCACCAGTGTCTAGTACAAAAAAAAATAAAGTTCTTAAAATTAAGGTAATGCTTGTCCATATTTGCGCGGAAGCCACGCCCCCTGCCAAGCAAGCAATATGATTGGTCGGTTTCTTTGTGAGGATGCACAGACGTACCACATTTTGTATGACTAGTGTGTGCGTTTTTTTTTATCAAATTTTTGGGTCTTCGTAACAAGAGATAGTCGTTATTATTGTTTGAAAATAAGCTCCTTACCCTACAAAGTCCAAAATAGGATTCTTCTGTGTAAACACACCATCCGCTACATACAGCTTTCCAATGTATTTTCATATTACCAAAGACTGAATTCCCTGTAATGTATACGTCAATTCAAATATGCAAAGGCACTTCAAAACTTCCTACCCACCCAAAACAATAAGCGCGTACACACACACACACACACACACACACACACACACATAGCATTACCCATAGATCGGTCATACGAGCTCTGAGCTCTCTTCCGGGAGGGAAATAGCTGTTGATCACGAGTCCAACACGTGATCCAAAGATCAAGGTGAAAGGTGAATACACACATACACACACACACACACACACACACACACACACACACACACACACACACACACACACACACACACACACACACACACACACTTCCTATGGGCATGATTAGGTGGTTACCGATAAGTGAATGATGTCATCCTTCTGGGTGATTGTTATTGTTGTTGTTATGGACTGTAGTTTACCAGCGTTTCTATCTTTGGGGACAAAATGGCGCCGCTGTAGGTGAGGTTACCGCTATACCACGCTGGTAAAAATCAGAGGAGGCGCAAATTGCCGAGTTTTTTTAAAATCGTAAGGGCCAATTAGTTCCAAGTAGCGGCAAAGGTTCATATTATCACGTGGAGGAAAATCCGGCAATTAATTCCGGGGATATCGACAATGACCAGCAGATTCTTTTTTTTTTTTTTTTTTTTTTTTGGGTCGCGTGAGTTTCTCTAAGTAAAAAATCTAGTTCCTGTGTTACATGAATAAAGAGTTTTCGTATACCAAAAGAGACATTGCAAAAATAAAATGTTTTTTATGAAAGAGTATAATCTATTCTAGAAGAACAGTCCTAAGAACAGTATTCACTTACACCAGAGACGTTCTAATTGCATAACTCGTTTCATAGCTAAACTTATCGCTTAATTGCCATTACCTAATCCGTTTCCTAACTTCATAATGGTGAGTAACAAGAGCCATTGGATTAATCCGATAAAGAGGATTTAAGCCGACTCCACTTTAGATCGTGTCACCACGAGTTGACGGAAATGTCCATCTCTTGTGACGACGATATCGTCAACTAGTTGACGATAAAATTCCTCGTGTGATCCAAGCTTCAGATTCTTTTTTTTTTTTTTTTTTTTTTTTGAGGGATGAAATTGAACATTCACTTAACATTTCTTTATGGAATATGTTTATAATCTTATCATATACATTGTTATTTTTTGCTGTCAGTGTGAATAATGTATACAAACCCGTATGACTACGCATAAATATACATTATACATACGCACATGACACGCGGTGGCGCGGTTGATAGAGTACTGGACTGTCAGGTACGGTGGTGCTCGCAGTACCTGGTTCGAATCCTGCCCAGGGCCGAAATTATTTCGGTATCGCTGCGCTTCGGGTCGTCACTCTGACTCTCGTGGGCGGGGAGTTGTGTGTGTGTGTGTGTGTGTGTGTGTGTGTGTGTGTGTGTGTGTGTGTGTGTGTGTGTGTGTGTGTGTGTGTGTGTGTGTGTGTGTGTGTGTAAGGTCATAGCATTACCCATAGATCGGTCATAGGAGCTCTGAGCTCTCTTCCGGGAGGGAAATAGCTGTCGATCACGAGTCCAACACATACTCACATACATATACACACACACGTGCGCACGCACACACACCCGGTCACAGGAAACTGGTACTGCGAGTGATTATCACAAGGGGAAGATTGTCACCATCATATGCGAACAACAGCAACGCCCTGCACATTATGCACTTAAATTAGACTAGTTCTAAGATTTAAACAAATTGTATTTTGTCGGTGTATCTTTATCGCTGTTAACTTGATAAATCGTTTATTATCATAATTTGTTACCATTACACACACACACACACACGCACACGCACACGCACACACACACACACACATTTTTCTAAATATTGAAAGATTTTCTATATTTGCGTGGAACTAAAACATAATCTAGGATTTGGTCACGAATCGTTCACGCCCGTGTTCCGAAATCTTCCAGCATTTTTTTTTTTTTTTTCTTTCCAGAAAGACTAAATGAACGAACGAGCTGCCTCTGAAGGGAAAGAGGGCCACGTCATTTTGAAAAACAAGACGAAACATTTCGGTCATTCCGCTCGCCGTCTCATATAATTGATGTCTTTGCCAATAGTTTGGCTTGCAAGAGCTCCCAAGACGGTCCATTTCCGAGCTTGAGCTCATGGACTGGAGTTCGCTTTACTTTGCCAAAGGAACATATTCCGACATATTTCTCTCCGTGAACATATTCCGACGTATCATATACTCATATATCTTCGTAATCATATTCCGACGTATCATATCTCTGCGTAGACATATTCCGACATATTTCTCTCTGTGAACATATTCCGACGTATCATATCTCTGTGCAGACATATTCCGACATATTTCTCTCCGTGAACATATTCCGACGTAATATGTACTCGTATATCTTCGTAATCATATTCCGACGTATCATATCTCTGAGTAGACATATTCCGACATATTTCTCTCCGTGAGCATATTCCGACGTAATATATACTCGTATATCTTCGTAATCATATTCTGACGTATCATATATCTGCGTAGACATATTCCGACATATTTCTCTCCGTGAACATATTCCGACGTACTATATACTCGCATATCTTCGTAATTATATTCCGACGTATCATATCTCTGCGTAGACATATTCCGACATATTTCTCTCCGTGAGCATATTCCGACGTATACTCGTATATCTTCGTAATCATATTCCGACGTATCATATCTCTGAGTAGACATATTCCGACATATTTCTCTCCGTGAGCATATTCCGACGTATACTCGTATATCTTCGTAATCATATTCCGACGTATCATATCTCTGTGTAGACATATTCCGACATATTTCTCTCCGTGAACATATTCCGACGTAATATATACTCGTATATCTTCGTAATCATATTCCGACGTATCATATCTCTGCGTAGACATATTCCGACATATTTCTCTCCGTGAGCATATTCCGACGTAATATATACTCGTATATCTTCGTAATCATATTCTGACGTATCATATCTCTGCGTAGACATATTCCGACATATTTCTCTCCGTGAGCATATTCCGACGTATACTCGTATATCTTCGTAATCATATTCCGACGTATCATATCTCTGCGTAGACATATTCCGACATATTTCTCTCCGTGAGCATATTCCGACGTATCATATACTCGTATATCTTCGTAATAATATTTCAACGTATCATATCGCTGCGTAGACATATTCCGACATATTTTTATCCGTGAGCATATTCCGACGTAATATATACTCGTATATCTTCGTAATCATATTCCGACGTAACATATCTCTGTGTAGACATATTCCGAAATATTTCTCTCCGTGAGCAAATTCCGACGTAATATATATTCATATATCTTCGTAATCATATTCCGACGTATCATATCTCTGTGTAGACGTATTCCGACATATTTCTCTCCGTGAACATATTCCGACGTAATATATACTCGTATATCTTCGTAATCATATTCCGACGTATCATATCTCTGTGTAGACGTATTCCGACATATTTCTCTCCGTGAACATATTCCGACGTACTATATACTCGTATATCTTCGTAATCATATTCTGACGTATCATATCTCTGCGTAGACATATTCCGACATATTTCTCTCCGTGAGCATATTCCGACGTAATATATACTCGTATATCTTCGTAATCATATTCCGACATATTTCTCTCCGTGAACATATTCCGACGTATCATATACTCGTATATCTTCGTAATCATATTCCAACGTATCATATCTCTGAGTAGACATATTCCGACATATTTCTCTTCATGAACATATTCCGACGTACTATATACTCGTATATCTTCGTAATCATATTCCAACGTATCATATCTCTGCGTAGACGTGTTCCGACATATTTCTCTCCGTGAGCATATTCCGACGTAATATATACTCGTATATCTTCGTAATCATATTCTGACGTATCATATATCTGCGTAGACATATTCCGACATATTTCTCTCCGTGAACATATTTCGACATATACTCGTATATCTTCGTAATCATATTCCGACGTATCATATCTCTGCGTAGACATATTCCGACATATTTCTCTTCATGAACATATTCCGACGTATTATAGTATAACTTCGTAATCATATCCCAACGTATCATATCTCTGTGTAGACATATTCCGACATATTTCTCTCCGTGAGCATATTCCGACGTAATATATACTCGTATAACTTCGTAATCATATTCCGACGTATCATATTTCTGAGTAGACATATTCCGACATTTCTCTCCGTGAGCATATTCCGACGTAATATATATTCGTATATCTTCGTAATCATATTCCGACGTATCATATCTCTGTGTAGACGTATTCCGACATATTTCTCTCCGTGAACATATTCCGACGTAATATATACTCGTATATCTTCGTAATCATATTCCGACGTATCATATCTCTGTGTAGACGTATTCCGACATATTTCTCTCCGTGAACATATTCCAACGTATCATATCTCTGCGTAGACGTGTTCCGACATATTTCTCTCCGTGAGCATATTGCGACGTAATATATACTCGTATATCTTCGTAATCATATTCCGACGTATCATATCTCTGTGTAGACGTATTCCGACATATTTCTCTCCGTGAGCATTTCGACGTAATATATACTCGTATATCTTCGTAATCATATTCCGACGTATCATATCTCTGCGTAGACGTATTCCGACATATTTCTCTCCGTGAACGTATTTCGACGTACTATATACGCGTATATCTTCGTAATCATATTCCAACGTATCATATCTCTGTGTAGACATATTCCGACATATTTCTCTCCGTGAACATATTTCGACATATACTCGTATATCTTCGTAATCATATTCCGACGTATCATATCTCTGCGTAGACATATTCCGACATATTTCTCTTCATGAACATATTCCGACGTACTATATACTCGTATATCTTCGTAATCATATTCTGACGTATCATATCTCTGCGTAGACATATTCCGACATATTTCTCTCCGTGAGCATATTCCGACGTATACTCGTATAACTTCGTAATCATATCCCAACGTATCATATCTCTGTGTAGACATATTCCGACATATTTCTCTCCGTGAGCATATTCCGACGTAATATATACTCGTATATCTTCGTAATCATATTCCGACGTAACATATCTCTGTGTAGACATATTCCGAAATATTTCTCTCCGTGAGCAAATTCCGACGTAATATATATTCATATATCTTCGTAATCATATTCCGACGTATCATATCTCTGTGTAGACGTATTCCGACATATTTCTCTCCGTGAACATATTCCGACGTACTATATACTCGTATATCTTCGTAATCATATTCTGACGTATCATATCTCTGCGTAGACGTATTCCGACATATTTCTCTCCGTGAACATATTCCGATGTATTATATATTCGTATATCTTTGTAAACGTATTCCGACGTATCATATCTCTGCGTAGACATATTCCGACATATTTCTCTCCGTGAACATATTCCGACGTACTATATACTCGTATATCTTCGTAATCATATTCCGACGTATCATATCTCTGCGTAGACATATTCCGACATATTTCTCTCCGTGAACATATTCCGACGTATCATATACTCGTATATCTTCGTAATCATATTCCAACGTATCATATCTCTGAGTAGACATATTCCGACATATTTCTCTTCGTGAGCATATTCCGACGTAATATATACTCGTATATCTTCGTAATCATATTCCGACGTATCATATCTCTGAGTAGACATATTCCGACATATTTCTCTTCGTGAGCATATTCCGACGTAATATATACTCGTATATCTTCGTAATCATATTCCGACGTATCATATCTCTGTGTAGACGTATTCCGACATATTTCTCTCCGTGAACATATTCCGACGTACTATATACTCGTATATCTTCGTAAACGTATTCCGACGTATCATATCTCTGCGTAGACGTATTCCGACATATTTCTCTCCGTGAACATATTTCGACGTATTATATACTCGTATATCTTCGTAATCATATTCTGACGTATCATATCTCTGTGTAGACATATTCTGACATATTTCTCTCCGTGAACATATTTCGACGTATCATATTCTCGTATATCTTCGTAATCATATTCCGACGTATCATATCTCTGCGTAGACATATTCCGACATATTTCTCTCCGTGAACATATTCCGATGTATTATATACTTGTATATCTTCGTAAACATATTCCGACGTATTATACACTCGTATATCTTCGTAAACGTATTGCGACGTATCATCTCTCTGCTTAGACATATTTCGACATATTATGTATCTACACAAACATATTCCGACGTGTCATATCTCTGAGTAGACATATTCCGACATATCATATATCTGAGTAGACATATTCCGACATATTATCTGCGCAGACATATTCTGTTTGTGATTCACTATTGTCTTCGATCACGTGTTGGACTCGTGATCGACACATATTTCCCTCCCGGAATAGAGGTCAGAGCTCATATATGACCGAGCTATGGGTAAAGCTGTGACCTTACACGCACACATACACCCAACACCCCGCCCACGAGAGTTGGAGTAACGACTCACATCGTAGCCATACTGAAATTATTTCAGCCCTGGGCGGGATTCGAACTCGGAACGCCATATTGGCGGCCGGGAACGCTACTACTTGCGACATCGAGTCGTGTGTTTGTGTGTGTGTGTGTGTGTGTGTGTGTGTGTGTGTGTGTGTGTGTGTGTGTGTGTGTGTGTGTGTGTGTGTGTGTGTGTGTGTGTGTGTGTGTGTATGTGTGTCTGTTTGTGTGTATGTGTGTGTGTGTGTGTGTGTGTGTGTGTGTGTGTGTGTGTGTGTGTGTGTGTGTGTGTGTGTGTGTGTGTGTGTGTGTGTGTGTGTGTGTGTGTGTGTGTGTGTGTGTGGTTGTGTGTGTGTGTGTGTTCGCGCGCGACACAGCCCTAGGGAAGGAGAAAGCTGAAAGCAATGTCCCGATGGGTTATTTATTAAAAAAAAAACTGACGCATCACTTCCAGAGCGTTAGTTTTGATTGAAGCGGCCACCGCGCCAATGGGACAACATTCTGTTTCATTACATTTCGTTCCTGAATGTTCAAAACTGGTCCATCGACGCTCTATGAACTTTGATCATCGAGGCTGAGCCTATATGCTCTCCCCAAATCACTGACTTTGGCAAAAATTTTATATCAGAATATTCATTAATCATTTTGACAAAAAAATAGGAATAGAAAGTAAAAAATGACACATGAAAATCGAACATTTAATTCGGAAAGTATTATGAACAACGATGAAATGACAGGGTGAATACATTCATCGCACGGGACTCATTCTAAGGTATGGAATCTAGAAATTTCATGTTCGAGAATCTAGATCAGTTGTAGAGTCCCATAAGTTAAGTCGTTTATTCATAACCGACCTGTTTTCTCTTTTTTCAGTAAATTAAAGGTTAGAAGTTGCTGCAGAATGGGTATCAGGTTGATTTCAAGTTGAACTCTGGGCTATCGAGTCCGAAAAAATTAAATTAAGAACCACTGGTCTACAGTAAAGAATCTTAACCTGCCTTCTATCACGTATCCGACGTTTATGAATTGCTGTTGTTTGGATTCCCGGAGAAGACCACTTCAACACTGGCTGGAATAACTAAGTATCCTAATTCACACTAGTATTCGGTTTACAGATCCTTTCGAGGACTTGTGTAGAAGAAGAAGAAGAAAAACAAAAAAAAAACGTGCGCCTCTCTCCCCCCCCAAAAAAAAAAAAAAATCCATAAAGATAATTTTATCGAAGCGGCGGCAACGAGCACCGAACTCGCTCCCACCAGAAGATGCTGTTCGCAGAGGTAGAAGGCTGGAGGAGAGGTGGAGGAGGAGAAGGAGGAGGAGAAGAAGGAAGAAGAGGAGGAGAGGTGGAGGAGGAGGAGAAAAAGAAGGAGGAGGAGGAGGAGGAGAGGTGGAGGAGGAAGAGGAGGAGTAAGGAATAGAAGGAGAAGTAAGAGAAAGGAAAATGGGAGTTAGGAAGAACAAAAGAAGAAGAAAGGAAGACGAACCAAGGGGTAAAATGAGAAGGAAGCGAAAATCAAAGAAGTAGAAGTAAAAAGAAAAAGAAAAGAAAGAAGGAAAGAGGGGAAAAAGAAAGAGAAAGAGAAAAAAGCAAGAGAAACAAAGGAAGAAAGAGAGAAAAAATAAAGAGGAGATAGAGGAAGCATAGGATAGAGGAGAAGCGAAAGAGAGGAAGAGGTAGAAAAGGAGATGGAGGAGAAAGAAAAAAGAGAATAAAGATGGAAGGAAAGAGGACAAGGAGAAAGAGGAAGATGAAGTGGAGTAGACGGAGAGGGATGGAGATAGAGAGGAGGAAAGGGAGGAAGATAAATTGGAGGAGACGTAGGAGGAGAAGAGGTCGTGAGAGATGAGGGAGAGGAATTGGAGGAGGAAGAGTTGAAGGAAAATGAAGAGGAGGAGGAGAGAAGAGAGATGAAAGTAGTAGGAGGAAGAGTAAGAGAAGAAGGAGGAGGAGGTAGAGGGAAGTAGGTAGAGGAAGCTAAGAGAAAGGAAGAGGAGATATAGGAGAAAGATAAAGGAAGAAGAAGAAGGAGTCTGAATAGTGGAGAAATATAAAGTGAGTAAAGGAGGAGGAAGAAGAGGAGGAGGAGGAGGAGGAGGGAGGGAGGGAGGAAGGGAGGGAGGTGAGAACGTTGAGGGAGCAAGAAAAGACAAAACCGTTGATCAGGTGCGCGCCCTGAGCTCATTTCCACGCGTATGCTGGGGGAAGAAGTTTAATATCATTTTCCTTTCTTGTGTGTGTGTCTGTGTACGTGTGTGTGTGTGTGTGTGTGTGTGTGTGTGTGTGTGTGTGTGTGTGTGTGTGTGTGTGTACGTACGTGTGTGGGAGTAAATCTATGTGTTTGTCTTTATCTATGTGTGTCTGAGTAATGCATATACACATACACAGTATACATAATACACATACACAAGTATATATATATATATATATATATGTGTGTGTGTGTGTGTGTGTGTGTGTATATATATATATATATATATATATATATATATATATATATATATATATATATATATTTTTTTTTTTTTTTTTTTTTTTCACTCTCGAATATGATTCCTGCTTGTAGAGGCCATTCGCCAATCCCCATAGGGCATAACTAAAAATGAATTAATAATAATAATAATAATAATAATAATAATAATAATAATAATAATAATAATAATAATAATAATAATAATAATAATAATAATAATAATAATGATAATAATAATAATAATAATAATGATCGGGGGGATGGCGATTCGAACCCCACCACCGGCGAAGTTGAACCAAAGGCATGGTTCATTAAATTCCAAGCTACAAATCCCTCTGTAAGGGGCACCGTCCTAGCCTCCCGATAGGGGGGAGTTTGTAAGTCACTGTCGCACTTGTCATGAGAATGCCGGGTTCGAGTCCTGGGCAGTACCACATTTCAATATCAGCATGTTGGCCTTTGATGGCTTAGAATTAAAGTGCATTGTGGTTGTTAATATATATATGTATATATATATATATATATATATATACTGTATATATATATATATATATATATATATATTTCATTAATGACCAATGCATATTCATCTTATACCGCAAATATTACTTTGCCATCACTAATAACTCACTCCTCTTCACCTCTCCCCGACTCTCATATCTTTGCCTTGCAAAGGATTGCAAAGAAAGACCATACCGACAGGAGACCTTTTGGTCCATAACTAGGTCGAAGGCTAAGAAGTGATAGTTAAACGCTTCATTCACTCAATTTATCTGCAGACTTCAGTGAGGCAAAAGGCCATAGATTACTCGAAACAAAATCCCCGCAGAGATCCGATCCTGAAAGAGTAGACAGACTCAAAGTCATGTCAAGTGCCTATTTAGGGGAAGATAAAGGTGAGGAGAATACACCTAGAGACGCTCCATAGCCGCGCCCTCCTTTGTCCCGTTATGCGCTTTGGAGACTGTTCCTGGGGCAGGTACGGAGGAGTCACTGCTAGGAGTAGGAGGGAATTGCGGGACTCGAACCCACAACTAGCGGGGGGGAACGTCTTGTGCTGCTGTGTGGTTTCCTAAGGAAGGGAGATACGCAGATACCGAGCTCTGAAAAACAGTGATCGATAAATAGATAAATAAATAAATAAATATAATATATATATATATATATATATATATATATATATATATATATATATATATATAAATCAATAAATAAGTAATGAATGAATAGTTAAATAAGTAAATAAATATAAATATAAATAAAATAAATATATAAATATATATATATATATATATATATATATATATAAATCAATAAATAAGTAATGAATGAATAGTTAAATAAGTAAATAAATATAAATATAAATAAATATATATATATATATATATATATATATATATATATATATATATATATATATATATATATATATATGTGGCTAATAGGAACACGGGTACGTGTGTTCACTTATGCAAAGTAGACTTGGAAAAAGAAACTAACGAAGCAGAGCGCTTTAGTATATTACAATTTCAGTGCAAAGTCTTTTTGCACTGAAGATGTAATATACGAAAGCGCTCTGCTTCGTTAGTTTCTTTTTCCAAGTGGTCTACTTTGCATATATATATATATATATATATATTATATACATATATACACATATACATATATGTATATATATATATATATATATATATATATATATATAAATAATGAATAGCTGAATTAGTAAATAAATATATAGATAAATGAATATATATATATATATATAAATAAATAATGAATGAATAGTTAAATTAGGAAATAAATATATATATAAGTAAATAATGAATAAATAGTTAAATTAATATAGTAATAAATAGATTGATAAAAACACAGATAAATAAGGATGCAATGTTGCGACACATAAGAAGTTAATCTTTAATAAGAGGAAAACGTTCATAAGATTAAATGACACGGGTCATTCCAAGTATTGAGAAACGTTCTCCATACCTAGACAAACAAGTCCTCTTCATAAGGATCAGTATCTGTGTTGGGATGAGGAGATTTGTAAAGCGGCATAGAACACCTATTTCATTAAATCTCTCTTGTCAACAGAGCTGTGAGTTTCTTTTTTTAATTAAGTCCACTAGAACGTTTCAAGTGGCGAACGAAAAACGTTGTTTGTCGTGTATGGAAGATTATCTTGAGTGGAGAAGATGAGAAATTAAATCATGATAGCGTATATCACATTCAAGTGTGACAGCAAGACATAAAGTCAGGTGCTTTGCAGTTATACCTTCAAAGCAATAGAGCTCAGAATGAGAAGGATGTTTAAGGAAATTCGTAGAAAATTGTGTTCTCAGTATATAGATGCATAAGGGAAATATGTGGATAAGTGATGATTCATGAAGAGAAGTGATAGAGTGGGAGGTAGAACAGAGTCCTGTGGAACTCCAAAGGTTATATATATGGGAGAAAAGAAGTTTCATGTTTAGGTTTATGAATAAAATAGGCAAGAACTGGTTTACCAATAAAATGGTTAATGAATGGAATAAACTTACTAACCATGTAGTGAGCGCTGAAACAAATCCTTGTTTTAAGAGATGATAACTTTATAGGGATGGTATGTTGTAAGTGACATGGGACTGCCTAGTGTAGGCCTTATGGTCTCTTGTAGTCTCCTTCATTCTTGTGTTCTCTTATGTGACGGCCTACAAGAGCAGTTAATTTCCATTCCTCTCGGGAATCCAATCCTCTCTTTGTCACATCGTCTCTCTTTATTTTATTGACATTCCTGTACCAATTTCACTAGGCAGTTCCATGTCCCTTACCACGTATCATCCCTATCCATAAAGTTATCTAATCATCTCTCAAAACAACCAATTGTTTCAGTTCATATATGCCTTCCCACCCCATTCCTATATTTCCTTCATTTCCTTATCTTTTCCTTTTCCGTTTTCTTTATGTACAGCCACGCACAAAAGTGTTAACCCCCGCAGATATTTTCATAATATCAAATTCAGGTTCTCTGTCTGACAACTTTTTTTTTCTTAAAAAAAATGTCTAACTGTACGCTGAATATTACATAGGAATATATATCATAAACACGACAAAAATGATATTAACTTTGTGAGAATTCTAGCGTGGATCAAATCTTTTGCTCGCGACTGTACCAGTGATTTCACAGAAAACCTTTGTCTATCTTATTCAAATCCGTTAGCCTGACTTTGTATAACTCTGTATAGAGGCATTACACTTATGAGAACCCAAACTTCTTCACTGACAGTCCTTATACATTTTCGAGCGTTTCAGTAACAGATCTCGAACTTTTCAGTTTGCATATGATATTAACCCTCATATCTCTGAGTCGGTCGTTACGATTCCGTTACAGCTCCGTTACAGCTCCGTTACCTGCTCCGTTACAGTTGCCCCCAAGGCATCTGAATCCTGTTTATCTCCACCCATCTTCCTGCCTATTCACTGTCTAACATGTTATCTCCTTTTTTCCTATTTTCATAATCTTAGTTCCGTTCACCAACAGCCTCCCTCTAGTTCCTAGAACATTCTAGAACTTCTTTTAACCCCATGGTTAACCCTTGTCATGATTAACCCCATGAGTTAATCCCCGTCACCCACTCAAGAAGCTTACCAAATGTTGTGAATTTGAAAAATTGGAAGACGGCTTCGCTTACAGTATTCTAGATTCCCCTAAGTCTACAATTCAAAAATATGTCTAATATTCGTACAAGTTTAACGCCCCTCAGTTCGTAATTCAGCCTCTCAATATATGACGTAAAGGTTATTTGATATTTGAAGATTTTGAAATATAAAATATTGTAACCTAAGTCGTTTCTACTCAAACAAACTCACTTGAGTGAAGCTCAAGGAAATGTATAAGTTTTTCTCCATTTTTTTTTTTTAATTGGGGTTAGCATAACTTCAAAGTTCTTTAAAATCATGATCACTCAACCGAAGAATTCTTTTGTATTACAAATGAACAGCTCTATTAAATGTTTATTATAATAGTGATACTGTATATTTTCTCTCAACATATTTCTACAGAATAATTTCCATACAGACTACCTCACATCTCTGGGAGATTTAAGTGCTGGGTTACGTCAAAAATGTTTCCATGGAGTCAACAGTGAGATTAGAAAGTTAAAAAAAAAAAATTACCTTTTGATCTGAAGGAAGAAAATACAAAAAGAACAAGAACATCATCGAGGAACCTGAAGACACCTCAAGACGCCGAGGAACCTGAAGACATCCTCAAGACACAGAAGAACCTAAACCAAAAGGAGAAAGAGAAAACTTACCCTAAAGCTCGCCTTTTCCGAAGTCAGGTTCCAGGAGTTTCTGTCTTCTTCATACGGGATAACTGTCAACAGGAACGAGACAGGGGAGGAGTAGAAGGAAGAGGAGGAGGAGGAGGAGGAGGAGGAGGAGGTCGCAGAGTTCGAGCTTGCAACACAGGTGACGTTAAATGAGTGTTCAGTCTGGTAAACTACTGAGCAATTTGACGGCGGGTCTGGTTCTCCTGTAGGGTTTTAGAAAAAAATACACGAAAAATATTATACATATGAGAAAACATGTATACGTACAACGTGCTTCAAAAAGATTAACTCGATTCCAATGCAGTATGTTTCTTTATAGCAACATGGGATATTTACACAAAAATCACAAATGGTTAATGGGTTATCAAGTTTATTAACCATTCTATAAATGCTCTATATGTCCTTTAACTTTTGAATGCGTTTTATTCAAGGACTGTTTGTGGTTGGGTCCATCTTACTGAAACACCCTGAATATAAGCAACCAAACCAACGTGTGAAGGAACCTGGAGAGGTCGTGTCAGTTCACAGCTCCAGTAAGGTCAACTTGTTATATGTTTACAATCTAAACTGTTTGAATAATCCCGTACGTAAAAGGTTATCCAAAATGTATAAACCTTGATTAAGATTTACATTTATACCATGGCTACATTTGATCAAACTACATTCAATTACACTCCCCTGTACAAAATTACTGATAAAAGTAATGGCTTTAACATTCCACCAGTTTAATTGGTGATTTAGGCGAATGACATTTCAACAAACACTACTGGATTAATTTCCACCTTTAATCTATTTCTTAACTTCGTCAATCAAAACTATTCGTGGTTTAGCAATCAGACCAACACAGAATCCATACAATCAGCTGTACATGTATGTATATATATTTATATGTACACTCGTATAAATACATATGAACATTTATACATGCACGTATATATGGAGCTTATGAACGAATGTAGCAGTCCAAATATCAGAATATATATATATATATATATATGTATATATATATATATGTATATATATATATATATGTATATATATATCTATATGTATATATATATATATATATATATATATATATATATACGCGTGTGTGGTTTTGTGTGTGTGTGTGTGTGTGTGCGTGTGTACGTATGAATACATACGAGTTGCAGCGTGGAATGGTAACCACAGAAACTAGGAATTTTTATTCTACCAAGGAAGTCCAGCTAAGGACGACACGCAAAGAAA
>NC_134816.1:28688105-28700605 GCF_046742065.1 Oratosquilla oratoria | reverse complement strand
AAATAGATTCATAAACTATGCAGCCTTACTGAGGAAAGGCACGCACGCACGCACACACACACACACACACACACACACACACACACACACACACACACACACACACACACACACACACACACACACACACGCACGCACACACACAATGCAACTACTGTACGAGCAAGTTCTTTGTGTGTGTGTGTGTGTGTGTGTTTAAGGTTATAGTATTACCCATAGCTCCTGTAATATGAGCTTTCTGCTCTCTTTCGGAAGGGTAATACACATTGATTACGAGTCCATCACGTAGTTTACGACAATGGTTAATCACAAACATACACACACACACACACACACACACACACACACACACACACACACACACACACACACACACACACAGAGAGAGAGAGAGAGAGAGAGAGAGAGAGAGAGAGAAAGAGAGAGAGAGAGAGAGAGAGAGAGAGAGAATGAGTAAGCACGTACAACCAGTAAATATCGTAAAAGAAATTCTGAATCACTAAAAGGGACGGACTAAGCTTAGTCGGGTCAAATGGTCACTGACCTCGTTTGACTTCTTACAAAGTTAAACTTATTTGTGTTGTAGATATACAATGTTTGTACAATTTCCCTTTTGAAACTACAATCGGATTCGTGCACCTTGGTAGCATTCTTCTAGTCGGTGACCTTCCTTAGTGAAGTTGGTCGAGAAAAACACCTTCATTACCATTTCTGCATTTCTTAGAAGAACTTGAACACGCAATAGCTGTTGGCAGTCCACTCGCACCAATCTAGAAAGAATCTAGTTACCTCTAGTAGTTAACAACAGTTTTATCTGATTTCTCGTCTACCCAAGGGAGTTGTTGACGAATTGCATTTCATGACGTCACCACTTTGGCAGCTCACCGACGCAACCAGTTGCATGAGACCGATCTCAACGGATGCCTTTACTGTGTAAACAGTATTTCCTGTACTGTATGGGCATGAACCTTTTTACCTTTACCTTTATTTGTTATTTTACCTTTGTTCATTTACCTTTACTTGTTATTTCAGAAATGCAGGTACCTGATTGGTAGTGGGCAAACGTACATGGAATACTGCTTATGCAGAGTGTAGGTATCCCTTGCGACCGGTTTCATGCAACTGGTTGCGTCGGGGTGCGAGCTGCATTAGAGTAGAAGAAACGCTTTCCGTAAGATTTATTGCAAATCTCATATGTCATTATGATACAAATCAGATGAAAGGACTGTACGTAATATCACGAGACAGAATATAAGACTCATCGACCCAGTGTGAGGTAATGACTGCACGTTTTATATTGTCAATATTTTCTGGGACTTTGGTGACATCTCTACGGTCCAGAGTCACTCAGCATAGTTTTATAACCAAAGAATCTCAGGAAGTCTCGCATTTGCTTAGCTAACGGTTCGAGTCCCGTGTTACTCTCCGATTTTCAGCAGTGAATGTTATATTGTCAATATTTCTGGGACTTTGGTGACATCTCTACGGCCCAGAGTCACTCAGCATATTTTTATAACCAAAGAATCTCAGGAAGTCTCGCATTTGCTTAGCTATCGGTTCGAGTCCCGTAATACTCTCCGATTTTCAGCAGTGACTGTTACTTGCCCTAACAGTACGAGCCCGTTGAGTAAAGGTGACGGCTTCGGCCGCAACTACTCCTTCACCACCAGAAGCGCTGGTTATATTATCGATAACAAAAAAAAAAAAAAAAGATACCCAAAGCCTTCGTCATATCGTCATATTATATTTCATCGCTCCAAGAAATTTTCTCACCCGATTCCCAAAAATGAATAAATAAATAAATAGATAAATAAATAAATAAATAAAATCTCCAAAAACTCCTTCGGATCCTCCCAGAAACTCTCATATCCGATTCTTAAAAAAAAAAAAAAAAAAAAAAAAAAAAAAAAAAAAAAAAACTCTCTTACCAACAGGGGAACTGTGCGCCTCATATCCGGAACAACGTGACGTCAACCAGACTCTGTGGACGTCTTACCTGTCATCTCCAGAATTGCGTGACTAAATTACATAAACGCCGGAAACCCTTAACACGTAAACAACCACCAAAGAAGAAAAAGAACTTCCAAACATAAAAAGAAATTGAGGAAGACTATGAGATGCTTGCAACGAGGAGCCTACGCCAGGAGGCGCTGAGTACCTGCGGCCGAAGCCGTCACCTTTGCCCTATGTGCATGCACTCTGGGGACTGTTTGGGGGGTAACAAACAGTTAATGCTGGGAATCGTAGAGAAGTGCAGGATTCGAACCCACAACTAAGCAAATGTGAGACCAGCATGCTTCCTGCTATGCCACCAGCCCTCTACATAACGAATAAGACGCCTACTATGATTATAAAACAAACAAAAAATTAAAATCAGGGTGATTATGGGTCATTTGCCAATTAAGAAATCCTCTACATAAAGAGTGTGATTCTGCCGTCATTGGAAACGTCCCGGTCTCGCATTCGCTTCATTGTGGGTTCGAGTCCCACACTCCTCTTCGTTTCACAGCAGTGACTCTTTGTTACCTGCCCCCTCCGTCAAGAAGTCCGCAGAGGGCATCTTAGGGCAAAGGTAAGGCTTCGGCCGCAGTTACTCGGGTTCTCACCTCTCGACAAACTCCCTCAGGAGTGGCACGCCGTGGGAAGCCGCATGCCAAGGAAGGCAACACACGTATTTTGTGTTACTAGAGTCAAATCATTGTACTACTCACATGTAGTTTTAGTTTTTGTTTCGCGATGAATTTTGGATTTTTACTCTTGTAGGGTACCAGGGAATGTTCGATATAACAATATATGTATATATATATATATATATATATATATATATATATATATATATATATATATATATATATATATACACATATATATATGATGAGGGTGGAAAAAGAAGTCACGGATCTAGTTCCGAGTTTCTGAGCTTATTCCTGACCGGTTTCGCTCCATGCTTCTTCAGAGGAATGAAGAAGCATAGAGCGAAACTGGTCAGGAATAAACTCAAAAACTCGGAACTAGACCCGTGACTTCTTTTTCCACCATCAACTTGACACAATGTACCAGCATATGTATATATATATATATATATATATATATATATATATATATATATATATATATATATACATATATATACATATATTCATATATAACAACTAACACTACAGTCGGACGAAGGAAAGAGTTGAGTAAGCGTAACTATATATTTCGATTACTGACTGACATCCTCTTCAGTAGCACTCGCTACTGAAGAGGATGGTAGTTAACAATCGAAATATGTACTTTCGCTTACTCAACTCTTTCTTTCGTCCGAGTGTGGTGTTAGTTGCGATTTACTAACGTGTTACTACATTTCTCACCAGTGATACATATATAAGATACAACTAGGTAAATATGCATATATATATATATATATATATATATATATATATATATATATATATATATATATATGTGTATATATATATGTATATATGTTATATATATATTTTTGAAATATACAGCAGCTTCTGTATTTATAATCTTCTTGTCAGTACTTCCTATTTTACGAGTTGGAAACTTATGCGTAATGCTTAACGTCGAAATATTTCTGCTAAATATGCATATTGAAGCAATGTGGAGCGTTTTCCTTGCATTCACAACGTGTCGTATACTATATATTTTCAAATCATATGCCACTGTATTTCTAATATATGTATATATATATATATATATATATATATATATAATATATATAAATATATGTATATATGTATGTATGTCATTTTCCCAGTGGTTTGTCTGCATGTATATGTATATATGTATATACCTCTAGATGGCTGACTTGGTTATGTCACTGTTCACTTGTTACGTATCGGCTGGGTTCGAGTCCTCAGCCTGACAACGTCTCAGTTTCTGAATATGCTTCCATCGACTTACATACTCCTTTTATTCAGCTCGTGTTTTGCAAACAATCAAAATGGAAATAAATTAATGTGCTTCATAAGATGAATATATATATATATATATAATATATATATATATATATATATATATATATATATATATATATATATATATATATATATATATATATATATATATATGACCTTTGTATAATATACATGTTCAACCAGAAGGTGCTTAGGACAAAGGAACACCAAATGTAAAATTCTGCCTTTATTCCATTCACGATTCGAGATAACGCCATCCACGAAGGAAAAACAAATGAGGAAATATAAAGGGCCATTTACACCGTCAAACGGTTTGTCAACCTGGAGTATTTGGTTGTCAAACACGTTTGATAAACGTGTTTGACAACCAAACACCCCATTCACACGGTCAAACATCACTTCAAACACTTGTTTGACAAACCGGGTATGACATACCGGGTTTGACAGTGTAAATGGCAGTTTACTCCATACGTTTGCTCCTCTCGATGTGTCCCTTTCCCAAACTCTTCCTTCCGCCTCAGGATACCAAGAGCTTCCATCGCCTCACGCGTTAGCTCCTTTTAGCTCGAAAGAAGAATTTCTTCAGTTGGACAGGATCTCTATGCGGCAGCTAAGTGGTGAGTAGACAGCTCTAGGAAACGCTGAGGAGCTACGGTAGACACGGCCACCTTTGCCCTATACGCTTGGACTGTCGCGGCAAGTAACTAACAGCTGGGAATCGTGGAAGAGTGCGGGATTCGAGCCCTCAACTAAGCGAATGCAAAATCATCACCTCTTATGATGATGACACTATTCCCTTATGAAATTATTTATCTTAATTGCTTGGATGATTCTCTGTCTATATGACTATAGCTCCCTGTCTTTCTGTAGCTGTCTGTCTCTTTGTGACCGTCTGATTGGCTGTGGCTGCCTGCCTCTCTGTCTGTAGATTTATGACTGTCAGTTTCTGTCTGCCAGTTTCTGTCTGTTAGTGGGTATCTCTAAATGGTGATCTGTTTGTCTACAGGTGTCTGTCCGTCTATAGCCGTTTGTCTGTCTGTTCTACTACCTACCTTGATCTATCTAGCTGTCTACATGTGACAGTATATGTGTCTGTCTTTCTGTCTATATCTGTCTGTCTGTCTGTCTATCCATTGTCGCCTTTCTATGGTTCTGTTTGTTTGTATGTCTGTCTATGGTTACTCTTTGCCTGTACCTCTGTTTGTGTCTGTGAAAGTATGTATGTCTGTGGTTACTCTGCCTGTGGCTCTGTCTGTCTGTATTTGTGTGTCAATATTTGTCTTTTTTTTCATTCTTTCTGGTTCTAGTTTTGTTTTTCTTCGTTCTGTGTGTCTCTCTTTGTTTCCGACTCATATTCCATTTCTTCTGTTCGCTTTGACTCGTAGCTCTTGTGGTCGTATCTGTATAAATGCTTAGATGTAGTCCGGGTTATTGTATTCAACCACAAAGTGTATTAAAGACACTGCATTCCTTTTTGTCCACTCACCGCCAATGCCCAAATACATTTAAACAAGCTTAAGTTGTTGTGTGAAGTCACGACAAATGGATTAACAATCTCCGCCACTAGGACTCGAGCCCTTGCGTCTTCTTACCACAAAGCAAGGACGTGGAACAACGGTAACGTCCTTGCTTTGCGGATAAGAAGTCACACATACAAGGGTTCGAGTCCCAGTGGGGAAGCTTATTAGATAGCTCTCTGCTACTTCTCATAGTTTAAAGATCTTCCGAAGAACTTGAGACTTTGGTATAACACCATCGCTTGTTTTGGTACAAATTTAGGTTTAAGAAGAAAATAAGCAAAAACTGGTTTACCAACAAAGTAGTTAACGAATGGAATAGACTTAGTAGCCATGTAGTGAGCATTGAAACAATTGGTTGTCTTGAGGAAAGATGAGATGATTTTATGTATAGGGATATGTGGTAGTGGACATGGAACTGCCCAGTATATATCTTATGGTCTCTTGCAGTCTACTTCATTCTTGTGTTCTCATGTTTTTAGTAACCATGTAGTGAGCGCTGTCTTAACCGGTTAATTTAAAAGGGACGATAAGGTAACTATATGGATAGGAATGACAAGTGGTAATGGACATGAACCTGTCTAGTTTATTCCTTATGGTCTCTTGCAGTCTCCTTCATTCTTATGCTCTTATACCTTTCCTCCACAGCAAGGAACTGTTCGGCGAGATTGCTTCCGGTAACAAGAACGAGCTGTTCTCCCAAGGGCCCCTGGCAAGGTTCCTCCGGAACCACTGCCCATTTTTCAGTTTGTAAGAAGTACAGGAAGAAGATGTCGAGGGAGTTTCGCCTGCTCATGTGCTTTGTGTGATACCATAAACCCGGTAAGTGTAGCCTTAACATTTGCACCTTCTCCATCTGTAAACCACGCAGACAGAGACCGTAGATTTTTCCGGGGGCTGGGACGATGGTGTCTATAGAACCGTATAACAGTTTGGGAGCGATAGCGTCGAGCTCACGCTCATCAAAAATATGAGAACAAAAATATCTGTGTCTTTTTCTCTTCGTCTCCATCTGTCTACTACTGCTATCCTGTTTTTTTTTTTATTATTTCGTTGTCCTCATTATCTTTTCGTACTTCTTAATCAATATGATATAATCTATGTTTATGTCTTCCTCCTCTGTTATATCTGGTTGTCTGGATGCTTTATTTTCACGCATTTGTCTCTCATATCTATTCTCATACATTAATCTGCCATATCCTGTCAATCTTTTGTTCTCATTCTGTCTGTCTTGCTTTTATTATTTTTCTTTGTTTAGTATGTCTGTCTGCCTGTCTGCCTACTAGTGTCTATGTCTACTCCTTTCATTCTGTCTTATCCTGTCTTCCTTTCTGTTTTCTATCTGTCCATGTACCTGCCTATCTTCCCGTCTGTCTGCCTGTCTGTCTTTCTGTTTCTACCTTCCTCTATCTGTCTGTCTGTCGTCCTGTCTCTGCCTCTGTTCTCAGTCTTTTTATCTGCGTGTTTTTTTTTTCTTACGGTTATTTGTCTGTCTGTCCTCCTCTGTCTTTCTGTCTGTTTTTTCTGTCTTACTGTTACTTGTCTATCTGTCCGTCTGTCTTTGTGTGTTTTTGTCTCACTGTTACTGTTTTTTTCTGTCTTACTATTATTTGTCTGCCTATCTCCCTCTGTCTTTGTGCCTGTTTATTTTTCTGTCTTACTGTTACTTGTCTATCTGTCTGCCTCTGCCTTTGTGTGTTTTTCTGTTTTACTGTTACTTAACTGTCTGCATGTCTGTCTTTCTCTGTCTTTGTGCCTGTTTTTTTCTGTCTTCTTGTGTCTTGTCTATCTGTCTGTCTCTGCCTTTATGTGTTTTTCTGTCTTACTGTTACTTGACTGTCTGCCTGTCTGTCTGTCTGCCTCTATTTTTGTGCCTGCCAGCCTCTCTCTCCATTTCATCCATCCTGGACGTATGTGCAGTTGTCCACATAAGCCCTTCGCCACTACGATGCGTCCTGGGCCAACCAAATCGACGATGTGGGAGTTCTCCTGAAAAACATTCTTGAACATATATTCTCTTTCACGCTCGCTCTCTTTTTCTATATTTCGCTCTCTAGCCATCTGTCTTTCTCATTCTTTGTCTTTCTCTCATTCTGTATGTTTTTTTTTTTTTTGTTTTTTTCATTTTGTTGTCCGTCTTCGTATTATCATGTCTGTCAGTCTGATTGTGTTATTGGTTAATTTGTTCTATTTTTCTTATTTTGCTTGTATATCTCACCCAGTTTGTGTTTCTATCCATTTTGTCTGTCTATATTTGTTTCTAATTCTGTTTATCTTTCATTCTTTTCATCAGACTCGTTTTGTCAATTATTCTTGTGATTTTCTCTGCTCATTTTTCTGTTTTGGTTAGCCCATTCAACTCCGATGACAAGATGTCTTGTCATTTGGTCAAATAAAACAAAAAATCATAAAACACCAAAATGTTTGATCAAACACCAGAAAAATATGACGTCAGTCCTCGCTTCGCTGCGAGCGAAGCGAGGACTGACGTCGTATTTTTCTGGTGTTTGATCAAACATTTTGGTGTTTTATGATTTTTTGTTTTATTTGACCAAATGACAAGACATCTTGTCATCGGAGTTGAATGGGTTAGTCTTTTTCCTGCTTTGTTTTGTCATTCTATTTATCCCCTCTCATTCTGTCTGTATTTTTGTCTGCCTCTGTGGCAGTCTGTTTTGTTATTTGTTTTCCTGTCTATCTTGCTACCTGTCTCTGTCTATTTCTCTCTGTCTCTGTCTAAGACTCTGTGTCTGTCTTTATGCGTCTGCACCTTGATCTGTTTGTGTCTGTGAGGTGTCTATTTGTCCTTTGTGTCTGTCGTTTGAACAGGTGGTCGTAGTTCGATTTCTGGGACCTGCTGCGGGCTTCTTGCGTTGTTTCCCGACAGTCCTGGCCATGCGGGGAGGCGACCCAAACATCGGTCCAAAAAACAAAACAAAAAAAAAACGGCAGCTTGCCGTAACTGACAGGGTTTTGCTCTACTAGGGGTTTTTCACTTCCCACTTTGTGAGGGTGGGATAATGAGTCGTGAGTTAGTTTCTGTCGTTCACTTTGGCCCTCTCTAACCACATTTCTCTATCTGGTTTCGTTGTTATTCTCAGAAGTTCTGCCACCTCGCATACTATCTATTATCTTTTCTCTTTTTTTTTCTACCTCCCTCGTTCAGTTGTTCTCTTCATCTCTCTATGTCTTGCGGTCTCTCTATTTGTATCTCACCATTTCCTTGTATCTCACTGTCTCTATGTGTTTTACTATTAATATCTCTCAGCCCTTTTGTCTACCTCTCAACCTCTGCTTGCACCGTCTCTTACTGTCTATTATTCCGTTTTTAACTTTTTACCTGCATCGGATGCAGAGATGACCCGTCATCCAGGAGGTGCCAAGATAAGAGGGAGGGAGGAGGGTGGAGGGGAGTGGAATATATAGGAAATGGAATGGGTGGGAGTGGTTTCCATGCCTTTTTCTTTTTGGCTACCTCCCCATGTAGGGGGAAAAAGCCTTTGGTATATGTATGTATGTATGTATGTACTTTTTACCTGCCAACCCATTTATTTGTGTTTCTGTGTGTCAATGATTATGAAACATTTCGTTCCTCGGCACTTAGTGATTATCAGTAGAGTTTAACCAAAGGACATTCTACTGAAGATCTTCCAGCATTTCTGTTTTATTCCCCATCTTCTTTGGATATTTATTCCATGAAATCTAAATTGCTGTTCTAGACTTATCAAAAGCATTTGACATCCTGACGCAAATCTTTAGATTCGGAGAGTTCCGTAGCATTTCTGTCTTATTCCCCCTCTTCTTTGGATTTTTTTTATTTTTTTTTATGATATCCAAATTGTTGTTCTAGACATATTAAAAAACAGCATTTCTGTTTCATTCTCCATTTCTTTTTTTTTTCTTTTTTTTCTTTTTATCCAAATTGCTGTTCTAGACATATCAAAAGCATTTGACATTCTGACGCAAATCTTTGTATTCGAAGCGACAACAGCATTTTTGTTTCATTCCCCATCTTCTTTTTTTTTTTTTTTTTTCCATGAAATCCAAATTGCTCATCAAAAGCATTTGACATCCTGACGCTAATCATTGGATTCGGAGCAACCAACAGCCTTTCTGCTTCATTCCCCCTCTTCTTTGGCTTTTTTTTTTTTTATGATATCCAAATTGCTGTTCTAGACATTTCAAAATCATTTGACATCCTGACGCAAATCTTTGGATTCGGAGCAACCAACAGCCTTTCTGTTTCATCCCCCCTCTTCTTTGGATTTTTTTTTTATTTATTTTTTTATTTTTTTTATTATTATTATTATTATTATTATATCCAAATTGTTGTTCTGGCCCTATCAAAAGCATTTGACATTCTGACGCAAATCTTTGGATTCTGAGCAACCAAGCCTTTCTGTTTCATTCTCCCTCTTTAGATTTTTTTTTTCTCCATGATATCCAAATTGCTGTTCTAGCCCTCTCAAAAGCATTTGACATTCTGCCGAAAACCTTTGGATTCGGAGCGGTCTACATACGATATTAATCCCTGTCTGCATTCTCTCATCTCTGGTTTGCATTTTAACTGTTCTCCACCAGCTGTTACAGACGGTTTTTTCTTTCCTTCGATGTCTATAAGCATCACAAAGAGTTTTGTTTAATCCCCAATTCTTTTCCTTTTATTCGTAATAAATTTATTTGACCGAATATCTCCTACACACTATTCTGTTGCTAACATTGCCTTTCCTCCACGTCAGTCTGTAGATGTCCTTCTCAAGCTGAACTTTATTATTCTAAAAAGATTCCTACAATACCCATGACGTCTGACATTTGTATCATATCTGAATCGAGAGGAGAGAAAAAAATTATATCGCTCAGCACTACCAAGACACAATTTCTCCATTTCTTCAGACGATACAAACTACCTCCTTTTCTTCTATAACAACCTTTTTCTTTCTTAAATATTCTCATTTTTCTTTACAAGTAAATTTAACTGGAAAATTAAACCCTCAACTGTTGTTCGAATAGTTTCATTACGGAGTTCAAAATGTCCTTAATCCAACTCGGTTGCTGATCCGAAACAGAAGACTCGTACATTCTTATTTGGTGTACGTGTCTCATGTGTGGTGTGATTTCCCTCACTCAGTACTCCTGAGCAAGGTGGAATTCAATACTTTCCCACCTTAGTAACGTTTCTTTTCTTTATTCCTCAAGTGTTGGCAATTTCGATTTATCTAAAATTTACTCACAGGCTTTGTCAGCCAGACTAGAGAAGATTTCAGTTGCCATATATTGCATTCTTTCTTTTGCGTATATTTCCTTTAGACTGTGTTTACACCAAGCGAATCATCAAATTGATTCAATTCATGAAGAATCAACACGATTCATGAATCGTGTTGATTCGCCACACTAGTTTCAATGTAACCGTTTATTGCACCAGGCGAATCGGTATGATTTGAATTGACTCGATTCGCCGGGTGTAATGAACGGTTACATTAAACCTAATGTGGTGAATCAACACGATTCATGGCGAATCAACACGATTCGTGGTGAATCAACACGATTCGTGGCGAATCAACACGATTCGTGGCGAATCAACACGATTCATGCCGAATCAACACGATTCATGGCAAATCAGCACGATTCATGGCGAATCAACACGATTCATGGCGAATCAACATGATTCATGAATCGTGTTGATTCTTCATGAATTGAATCGATTCAATTCGCTTGGTGTAAACGCAGCCTTAGTGTGAAAACCACGCCACTCATGCATATTTCAGTCTGGGACGGATAAGATCATCAGTAATTTATTCATCATAACATAACTTAGTGAATTGTTACTCTTGTGTTTTTCATTAAAGTATATGTCTCTTTACTGTTATACCAATGTGTTTTCAGACGACAAATAATTCATAATAAAAACTCCCTGACCACTTTCCTCTTCTTTATTGTTATATTTGATTTTGTGTAAGTCTATGGTGGCCTCTTGCTTGTGTGTGTGTGTGTGTGTGTGTGTGTGTGTGTGTGTGTGTGTGTGTGTGTGTGTGTGTGTGTGTGTGTGTGTGCGTGTGTGTGTGTGTGTTTGGTTCACCATGGTCTTCGATCACGTGTTGGACTCGTGACCGACAGCGATTTCTCTCCCGAAAGAGAGCTCAGAACTTATATTTGACCGATCTATGGGTAATACTGTGACCTTACACGCACACACACACACACCCAACTCCCCGCCAACGAGAGCTGGAGTAACGATTCGCAGTGCAGCGATACTTAAATCATTTCAGCCCTGGGCTGGATTCGAACCCGGACCGCCGTAGTTGCAGCCGAAAACTCTACCACTGCGCCACGAGTCGTGTGTGTGTATGTGTGTGTGTGTGTGTGTGTGTGTGTGTGTGTGTGTGTGTGTGTGTGTGTGTGTGTGCGTGTTCGTGTGTGCTCGAGAGAGTGTGTGTGTGTGTGTGTGTGTGTGTGTGTGTGTGTGTGTGTGTGTGTGTGTGTGTGTGTGAGTGTGTATGTGTGTGTGTATGTGTGTGTGTGTGTCTGTCTGTGTGTGTGTATGCGTCTGTGTGTGTGCTCATATTCGCATATATACACATGAAAATAAGAGAGCGAGGGACAAATATCGACTTCATATTCGAGGTTGTCAAGGGAAGTGTCAAAATATGATCATATCAGTTTTCTGACACTTTTCCCATTTAGGGAAGCGAAGGAAAAACTCGCAGAGAAATGATAGAAAGGAATGCAAATGAGGCGTCTAGGAATAGAGGGGCATCCACGCCACTTTCACTGCTTTCGAGTTAAGCACGGATCGTGAAAGGGAAAAGCCTCCTCTCTCTCTCTCTCTCTCTCTCTCTCTCTCTCTCTCTCTCTCTCTCTCTCTCTCTCTCTCTCTCTCTCTCTTATATATATATTATATATATTTGTATATATATATATATATATATATATATATATATATATATATATATATATATATATATATATATATATATACATGCTCAACCCAAAACCAGTACAAATGGCGGGGATGTTCCTCTGTTTCTGGACACCTTAAAGCAGCGTTTCTCAACCA
>NC_134816.1:28658105-28683105 GCF_046742065.1 Oratosquilla oratoria | reverse complement strand
AAAGTGTGTCATTACCTTTGGCAGATTTCAACCACTACATTCCCACCACTGTAAGGATCTGAAACTCTCTTACTGATTTTTCGCACCCGTTTATGACTTGGACTCAAAAAAAGGACACTTCAAACACATTAACATTTGATAAATCTATTACAATCGAGAAAATCTAATAACTATTTCTGCATTTTTATTTCATTTTTTAGACTTGTCAGTAAGCCTGCAAGAAATAAACTTTTGTCTCAATAGATTTCCACGGTAAAAAAAATATATATATATATATATAAAGAAAAAGAAATAGATGATTAAGATTGGAAAGTATTTTCTCGGGTGGAAGTTTCTGGGGACTTAACTGTTATTGAAATATAAAGAATTACACTTAGTATACGTTTTTTTTATTTCTATCTTTTTTCCTCGTCTGTCTATACATATGCATACACAGGCAAACACACACACGTACACTCAAACGCACGCACACGTATATTCACACACACACACACACACACACAGAAACAAACATAATACGCACACATAAACACACTCACACACATACACACACGCGCACGCAAGCACAAATAATTTGGTATTAGCAAACATTACAATGTGATTCACCGGCAAAAAGAAAAACAATATGTATACCTATCACCCATACAACTCATAATAATTGATCATCCATTCTATGCTTTACATAAGAGAAGATATACTTTATTAATCAGGAGAAACGATCATAAACGTTGGTCAGATTGATGTACCGGGCACAATTTTTGACGTATTGGAGCCTCGACTGACAGCCTGCATCACTGTGACCTTGACCTTTGACCTTTTAGATCCAAGAAAATTTATCGGGTTCGTCCTTGGAATCATCTTCATAAAGTGCTACAGTATGATTACAGTTTATGTTTACTGGAAGAGGCTTTATGATCAAAGCAGGTTAGGAGGCCGAAATGTGCGTGTCAACGCTACAGACAGACAGAAAGACAGACAAACGGCTAACAGAACAAAGTAACATAGCTGTACTTTCGACAACTAAAAACTAAATTATTGTTAGATCCAAAAGAGATGAACAAGACACGGATTGACAATCTTTCCAGCTGTATCTCTCTCCCAATAGGATTTTTCCCACTTACACGAGGGATAGCCAGCCAATGCACGAGTTCCCTCATATACCAGCTCCTTGTGGGTGAAGTGAGTATTTCTCTGAACTCCTAAAACCCATTACATGATATTGGAATCACGGAGAAGAGCTGGGAGGGTGATTTAAGGCGAGTGGGGATTAGGGATGCAATAAATGAAATGAAAAATGGAAAAAAGTCTCGGATGTGATGGGGTATTTGCTGAAGAAATAGAAGCCTGGCTCTGTCGAGTTTTATGTACAGCATTGCTGTTGTTATGGGCTGCATTTTACCAGCGATTCTATCCTTGTGAAGAGTCTCGTGCCTCTATCCTGGGCAGTATGGCATGAAGAGCTAATGACTGGTGGAAAGGAATCGTTTGTAAGATATCAAAAAGGGACCGAAAAAGGATGTAAGATTTATAGAAATACCACCCCAATCAATATACACACTGTATATACATACATATGTATATATACATATATGCATACAAGCATGCATATATACATACACGCATACATACATAAGAACATAAGAATAAAGAAGACTGCAAGACACCATAAGGCCTACACTAGGCAGTTCCGTATCCATCACCACCTGTCATCCCCATCCATAAAGTTGTCTACATAAATACATACATGCATACATACATAAATACATACTGTATATATACAAGTATATATGTGGATACCAAAAGGCTCTTTCCCACTTATAAGTGGGGTAGCCTAGCCAAGACATACACAGACCCTTCTCCCATCCCATATACATTCAACACCCATTTGTTGTCCCTTTCATCTTACCTCCTGGAAGATGAAGGGTCATCCCTGTCTCCAGTCACCCTCCTCAAGTCAAAAGCAATGCAGCAAGACAATTTTCCGCTGTGGAGGTTAGGTTAGGGTAGGTTGGATTAGGTTATAGTAGGTGGGGTACGTTAGGTTAGGTTTGATTAGATTAAGTTATGGTAGGTTAGGTTAGGGTTGGTTAATTTAGGTTAGGATAGGTCAGATTAGGTTAGGTTAGGATAGGTCAGATTAGGTTAGATTAGGTTAGAATAGGATAGGTTAGGATGTTAGGATAGGTTAGGTTAGGTTAGGATGTCAGGATAGGTTAGCTTAGGTTAGGTTAAGATAGGTTAGGTTAGGTTAGACTAGGTTAGGTTAGGATGTTAGGGTAGGTTAGGTTAGGTTAGGATGTCAGGATACGTTAGGCTAGGTTAAGATAGGTTAGGCTAGGTTAGGTTAGGATGGGTCAGATTAGGTTAGGTTAGGATATGTTAGGATAGGTTAGGTTAATATAGAGTAAGTTAGGTTAAGGTAGGATAGGTTAGTTTAGGTTAGGTTAAATGGTAGAGACGGTGAGACAGAGATAACTACATGAACCGCGTGGTCAAGAAGTAAAATAAAGTCTCCACTGAGGCGATGGAATGTGATGCAGGTTCGAAGGATTAAGATTCAGATGGATAGCCGAATTATATGTTATAATCTTTCTCTTGCTCTCTCTCCCTCTCTCTCTTTTCTCTCTGTCTATCTGTCTATTTATCTATCTACCTATCTCTCTTCCTCTTTTTCTCACTCTATCTACCTCTCTTTCTCTTTCCTTTCTCTCTCTCTTATATATATATATATGTATATATATATATATATATATATATATATATATATATATATGTATATATATATATATATATATCACTTGGACAAAATGTAGTAGCACATTTGTAAGAATACAATCACAAAGAACCCACAATCGGAATAAAAGGAAACTTAGAAGAAAGTATAACTTCTATATTTCGGCTAATAGCTATGGTCCTCTGTCTACTTATGTATGTGTCTATCCATCTATCTATCTATATCTATCTCTATCTACTTATATCATTTTCATTCAACTTTACTCCCCCTTTCGTCATCCCACTCCACAACATGAAAAGGAGTCAATGCTGAAGACTTGTCCTTACCTTCTGGTGCCTGTCGAGGTGAACCTTGCCCTTGGGATATCGACGGGCTCCACCTCGGAAGTGGCGTTCAAGGTCCACTGGAAGGCCACGATGGGAGGATTGGCTGACACCTGACACGTCACTTCCGTGTCACGCAGACGCCCCACCTTGTATGTGACAGCCTTGGCCGACTGACACACGGGCGCGTCTAGGGGGAAGAAGATAATGATGAAAGATAATAGTGACGATTATGGTAATGGAGGGAAAGGTAATGGTAAGACTAACAACATGTGCGTGTGTGTGTGTGTGTGTGTGTGTGTGTGATTCACCACCATGGTCTTGGATCACTTGTTGGACTCGTGATCGACAGTTATTAGCCTCCCGGATGAGAGCTCAGAGCTCGTATGACCGATCTATGGATAATGCTGTGACCTTACACGCACACACACACCCAATTCCCCGCCCACGAGAGTTGGAATAAAGACCCGCAGCGCAGCGATACTGAAATTATTTCAGCCCTGGGCGGGATTCGAACCCGGACCGCCGTAGTGACATATTGTGTGTGTGTGTGTGTGTGTGTGTGTGTGTGTGTGATTTATCATGGCCTTGGATCACGTGTTAGACTCGTGATCGACAGCTATTACACTCCCGGAAGAGAGCTCAGAGCTCATATATATGACCGATCTATGGGTAATGATGTGACCTTACACGTACACACAGACCTAACTCCCCGCCCACGAGAGTTGGAGTAACGACCCGCAGCGCAGCGATACTAAAAATATTTCAGCCCTGGACGGGATTCAAACCCGGACCGTCGTAGTGGCAGTCAGGAACTCTACCACTACGCCACGAGTCGTGTGTGTATATGTGTGTGTGCGTATGTGTGTGTGTGTGTGTATGTGACTGCTTCATTTTCGGCTTTGTATTTTAGTAACCTTTTCCTAATTTTGCCCATTTCCGCCATCTTGTATACACTTTTAATTTAAATACTATTTTCCATTCCTGGATCCATTTCGTATCAAAGCACCTTTTCGTATCAACTTACAAACATCCGCATCTCCCATTCTCTTCAAAATATCTATATCATGATTAAATAAATTTGCTTAAATGTTTACCAAACCAATCGTACCCAAAGGACTCCTTGTAAGATCTCACTTGTCATTTTCCTCTCATTCTCGTCTCGTCCTTCACAACCGTCCTCATTAATTACTCATCCATAAACTCCTTCAGCCATTTAAACGAAGTCCTTTTAAGTCTCCCCATGCATTTCAGTTTCCATATCAATTTCTTGTGATGTATCTTATCAAAGATCTTCTTCAGATCTAAGTAATCACAAGCCCTTCCATAGAGTTATTGATCACTCTCGAGTAAAAATAAAACAAAAAGTTGAAACACATGAATGACCTTTTCTGGGTCAAAATTGGCCCTGTGGCGGGATTTTCATCTCTCTTCCCTCCCCTCACAAAAAAAAAAAAAAAAAAAAAAAAAAAAAAAAAAAAAAAAAAAAAAAAAAAAAAAAAAAAAAAAAAAAGTCCACGCGCGCGCGTGTATGTGTGTGTGTGTGTGTGTGTGTGTGTGTGTGTGCGTGCGTGCGTGCGTGTTGCCATTGTATGAACTTTGATTTTTGAGCTGTATCATTGCATTTTACAGGACGTGATTCTCATAACTTGTAAATTGAGTTTATGAATGAATTTATATCAAAGGATTACATTCTTTCGTTTCTCGTTGTAGTAAATAAACGAGGAAATGAATGAACGAATATGTAGACAAAATATTAAATGAATATGTGCATAAAGAAATAGCAAATTGATGTGAATGAATAAATGCATAAATCAATAATAGATGAATTGATAAATGAACGAATAAATAAATAGATAAATGACTCAATAAATCAACAAAGGTTCAATAAATGAATTATTAAATGAATGAAAGAATGAATCAACAAACGAGTGAATAATAGATGAAAAATAGTAAAGATATAAATAATGAATGGAGGAGGAAAATAAATGAATAAACTTAAATGAATAAACGATTAAGGAAATAAACGAAACAAAAAATGAAACCAATAAAATGAACATTTAAAAAACACTGTCGAGCCTCGGCACAGTCTCTCTCTCTCTCTCTCTCTCTCTCTCTCTCTCTCTCTCTCTCTCTCTCTCTCTCTCTCTCTCTCTCTCTCTCTCTCTCTCTCTCTCTCTCTCTCTCTCTTTCACTTTGAAATATAGATGTAAAATATAAAACCTTTTTTTTTTGTTTAGTTAACCCCTGAAGTGGCTGATTCTGTATAATCTAAACACACGTTTCCAACAATTCTACCACAACACATCCACATTCACACACACACACACGCACACACACACGCACACGCACACACACACACACACACACACACACACAAACACACACACACACACACAAACATACACACACACAATTTAACAAATTGAACGAAAAAGTGGTGTGTGCAAAAACAATTCATGAATTTAAAAACAGTTTAGATAAAATGAGATATGAAGACGGGACACCACGAGCATAGCTCCCCTTCCCGTAAAATACAACTAGGTAAATACACACACACACACACACACACACACACACACACACACGTTACATGACTTTGAGCCTAGGTATTATAAATTGGAGAGCGTTCTTCCTCTCCTGTATATTACAATTATTTAATTACACAAACACATACATGTGTGCGTGGGGGAGGGACGGTTTGTGAATACTTACATTTGACATCAAGTCTAAGCGGTTCAGAGGACCCGTCGCCGAGTGAATTCGAGGCGTGACAGGAGTACCGTCCAGACTGTTTCCGGCCCACTTTCCGGAGGATTAGGGTTCCCCCGGACATAACAATACTCCCTCCTTCCTCTCCTCCTCCTCCTCTTCCTCCTCCTCCGGGTTCTTCGTCCTCGCCTTCTTCTTCGCCTCCTACAGAAGCTTCGATGTGGCGTTCCTCCAGAGGTGCGTTCTGGTGGGTGGAAGGAAATGAGGATTTTAATTCCTTGGTGGAGAGGGTATGTGTCATTCGCGAACCGAATTGGTCGTATGTTAGTCGCGGTCCATTTGGTCACCTGCTAGTCAGAGATGCATTGTTCTATTGTGCATTGTTAATGGGGATGCTTAGGTCCTTCACAGCGTGTGTGCACGCACGCACACACACACACACACATACACACGAAGATGACGACGGCGATGATGAAGATGATGATAATGATTATGATGATGATGACGATGATGATGATAATGATGAAGACGATGATGGTGATGATGATAATTGCGACGTGAGACTGTAACGACAGCGACGACGATGATGATGATAATTATGATGATAATGATGACAACGATGATGATGATGATAATAATAATGACGACGATGATGATGATCATAATGATGATGATGACGATAATGACTATGACAGTAACGGTGTCAGATATGACTACAGCTGTAACAAGAGGCATCCTAAGGCTAACAAAATTAAAACAGCAATAACGATAACTTCAGTTATTGACTTACCCACTGTACATACTCACAGTTTGTTTGTCGAGGTACTTAGGAAGCCTTTCGACATGATTGCCCTTCTGAACGACCCCAGGGCGAGCATCGTGGCTCTCCAGCACCCATGTTAGTATTCATTTTCTTGTCGTTTTGTTTTAATTTGATCCTTTATTCGCTTGGTTCATTTGTATTGGTTTGTCTCGTCTGTTTTTTTTCTGGTTTTGTTTTTTGTTTTGTTTAATATTTTTCTGTTTTTGTCTTTTCTTATCTGGTCTTGTTTTGTTTTATTTTATATTTTCTTGTATTGTCTTGTTTGTCTTGTTTTCTGTATTTTGGTCTTGTCTTTCATTTTGTTTCATTTTTTCTGTCCTTGTCTTGTCTTATTTCATTATTCGTCTTGTTTTGTTTCATCTCTTCTGGCTTTGTCCTGCTTTGTCTTGTTTCATCTTTTCTTGTCTTGTTTTCTTTTGTCGTACTTCATATTTTTAGTCTTGTCTTGTTTTATTTGTGAGAAACGAGTAAGCGGAGGAAAAACCCTCGTACCACTCGCCTTCCCCCATGGTGGCTCCCCCCTGGACACTGCCAACACCGGGGGTAAACCTCTGCCACAAGGCCCAGCAAACCAACCGGAAGTTGTGGCAATTAATCTCCCAACCGTCGCACGTGAAACGACGGAAGTAGGAGGACAAATTCCCCAGATAGAAATTCCGGTAGAGGATGTCTGTGTCCAGGTCATGGACCAGATTTTCGCGACCAGAAAGAGGATAGTTTACCCGAATCGAAATTTCGGTGTGTGTGTGTGTGTGTGTGTGTGTGTGTGTGTGCAGGTCGTGTACCAGAGTTCAGTAACCAGGAGGACAGTTTCTCCGGACAAGAGCTCCGGTAGGTGATCTGACCGTGGGGTGCAGGTGATGTACCAGATTTCAAAAACAGGAGGACAGATTCCCCGGACAAGAGTTCCGGTAAGTGACCTACCCGTGGGGTCCAAGTGACGTACCAGGATTCAGTGGTCAGGACAGATTCCCCGGACAGGAGTCCCAGTAGAGGATCTGTCCGTGTGTGTGGTTCATGTACCACATTTGATAAGAAGTAGGACAGTTTCCCCAGATAAAAATTCCATTGGAACATCTGTCCCTGGGGGTCCAGGCCGTGTACCATAATTCAGTGACCAGGAGGACATATTACCCGGATAGAAATTCCATTAGAGCATCTCTCCTTGTGTGTAGGTCGTCTAACAGAACTTAGTGATCAGAAATAGGACAACTTCACCGGATAGAACTTCTACCAGATCCTGGTAGAGTTCCGGTATCTGTCCGTACGAGCAGGTTATGTCCCAGAATTCAGTGACGAGAATGAGGACAATTTCCCCCCTTAGGTAGTACAGGTCATATACCATAATTCAGTAATCAACTATTAAAAAAAAATGCAGTCTTTTTTTCAGAGTGCTTTTGGGTCTTGCTGATGTGATGAAATTTTCCAAAAAGGTAAACGTAATTTTGAGGGGAAAAGATGTATTAATTCTCAGTAGGCGTGTAGGTAGATGAACCAAGTCTTCATGCGGAATGATGGTGAAATTTTACCTTGAGATGTGCAGAATCATGTTGCCAATTCAACACATGCTTTAAGGGACGTTCTCTGGCATTTCTTGTTATTATTTCCATCATTTTTCCTATGATTGAGGCCAGGCTTATTAGCCTGCGGTCCTGTGGCTTCTACTCATCATCCTTTTCGAACATAAGAACAATATTGGCTGACTTCTTTCCCCCTGATTCGTCTCCCTTCGTGGTATATATTTTCTTATACAACTTCTAATAGAATAATAAATCTACATCTGCTCTTACTATCACTACTGCTGCATCTGTTGCCACTGCTGCTGTTTCTACTACTACTCGCTTCTATTATTGTTGTTTGTATTACCACTAGTTTTGTTGTTATTTCCATTATCATGACTGCTGCAGCTTCCGCCACTGTTGCTTCTGCTGTTCCCATTGCTACATCTGCTATTTTGTTTTATTTTTCATCACTGCTACTCATGTTGCTGCTTTAACTGCTACCGGTGCCACTACTTCAGCTTCTGCTTCGCTGCTGCTCTTGACTGCTACTTCTGCTGTTCCTGCTGTATTTCTTGTGTTCCTACACTGACTGCTCCCAGTGACGCTACTGCTCCCAGCTGCTGATGTTCCTCTAACTGCTACTGCTTCCACCATTGCAGTTGCTTCTGCTGTGGATGAAGCTGTTCTCCCCACTGCTTGGTATAGCTGTTGTTGTAGTTGGTATAGTTGTTGCAACTATTATAGTTGTTTTGGTTGTTACATAGTTGTTTGTTTGTTATTGTTTTTTTTTATAGTTTTTGTATAATTGTTACATAGTTGACAAGTTGAATGAATAGCCCAGTACTCTACCATAGACAACATGATCACTAATCTACGATTAAAATAGTTACGCTGTCTTATCTCCTGATGAAGGAGCTAAGATAAGAGGAAGGAGAGGGTGGTGGAGGGGGTGGAAGTAGATAGATAGATAGATGGACTTACGTTGTGCCTCCAATTGAGGTGGACGGCGGGTGGGTTGGCCTTGATGGTGCATACCAGGATCACATCTTCTCCTTCCCTCACGTGCTCCGGATCCACAGACTCACCGAAGCTGAGCGAAGCCCAGGGAATATCTGTGTACCCCCGGGGAATGTGAGAAAAGTGTTATCAAAAGGTACTTTGTATACGCCATAGGTATAATGTTCAAGTTTTTTTTTTTTTACGCTAGTCATTCCATTATTTAATGATTGTTCCATGATGATCGGGGAAGACCACCCGTTTTATCCCCGAAAAATGTGAGAAAAGTGTTATCAAAAGGTACTTTGTATACGCCATAGGTATAATGTTCAAGTTTTTTTTTTTTTACGCTAGTCACTCCGTTATTTAATGCTTGTTCAGTGATGATCGGTGAAGACCTGTTTGTCCCCGGGAAAAATGTGAGAAAACTGTTATCAAAAGGTACTTTGTATACGCCATAGGTATAATGTTCGTGTTTTTTTTT
The DNA here is from genome assembly GCF_046742065.1 of Oratosquilla oratoria. Lineage (NCBI taxonomy): Eukaryota > Metazoa > Arthropoda > Malacostraca > Stomatopoda > Squillidae > Oratosquilla > Oratosquilla oratoria. The sequence continues at coordinate 28,673,531 of NC_134816.1, read as the reverse complement.
TGTTTTTTTTTTTTAATGCTAGTCATTCCATGATTTAATGCTTGTTCCGTGATGATCGGGGAAGACCACCCGTTTTATCCCCGAAAAATGTGGGAAAACTGTTATCAAAAGGTACTTTGTATACGCCATAGGTATAATGTTCAAGTTTTTTTTTTTTTTTTTTTTTTTTTTTTTTTTTACGCTAGTCACTCCATTATTTAATGCTTGTTCCGTGATGATCGGGGAAGACCACCTGTTTTGTCCCCGGGGAATGTGAGAAAACTGTTATCAAAAGGTACTTTGTATACGCCATAGGTATAATGTTCAAGTGTTTTTTTTTTTTTTTTTAACGCTAGTCACTCCATTATTTAATGCTTGTTCAGTGATGATCGGTGAAGACCCGTTTGTCCTCGGACGAAAAAAGTGAGAAAACTGTTTTTAAAAACAATTTTGTATATGTCAGTTTTTTTTTTTTTTTTTTTTTTTTTGAGCTAGTCGCTGCAGCTCTCATTTTTTTTTTGTTCTGCGACAGTCGAGGAATGTCTGTTCGCCACAGAATAAAAATGTGAGATAGCTGTTATCAGAAGGTGTTTTGTACATCTCATTGGTGTAGTTTTCAATCATGGTCGTTTTTTCATGCTACATGCTTCATTATTTAATGTTTCTTCAGTAATGGCCAAGGAAGATATGTACATCCACGGGAAATATGTGAGAAAGCTGTTATCAGAAGTTATTCTGTACATTAGTTAAAAAATCATTTTGTGTTTGGCTTTTTTTTTTTTTTTTCTTGGCTAGTTGCTGCATTACTCAAAGCTTGCCCAGTGATAGTCGAAGACGATCTGTTGGTCTATATGAAAATGTAAGAGAGTAGAAGTGACCTTGTACATGTAAGGAGTGGAATGTCATAATTTGTTTTTCTTCTCAAAAAACACCGTTAAACCATCCAAAGTTTCTTATTAAACTCTAGTAAGATCATCTGCACCTTGCAAAAGCCCAACTTTATTCTCGCTAAAGCGTGAGAAACTAAGAGACTAGCTACTAGTTTGAGACAATTCCCGAACCAATTACAAATAAACCTCCAATTCATAACATAACCACCAAATTCCATTTGTTCTAACTTGACCCCTCGGGAAGGGAGTGGGGAGAGACTGACTATTCCGCACTCCCATCTTTTCAAACAAATAACAAATACAACAAAAAAAGGACAAAAATGTTAAGCTCAATTCGTTCTTTTATGCGGTACTTCACAGGTTTATGTCTGTTATCTCGCGGAATACACCAAGTTTTAGAACTCAACGCGATGAAGTCAAGTGCATACTTCTCCCAAAACCAGTCCTGTAGTGCATTGCATATATGAAAACACACCGCTCTGCATCTCATTCTCGTTCCTATTTATGCATATACTTCAACTTGCTCACCTCGCTCGCTCTCTCAGACTTGTTATCATACACTACATCAACATATCGATAATTTACAGCAACTCTCTTATCATCCCACGAAGTGGGAAGTGAGAAACCCCTGGTAGAGCAAGACCTGTCCGTTGTGACAAGCCGCTTTTTTTTTTTTTTTTTTTTTTTTTTTTTTTTTTTTTTTTAGGCCGATGTTTGGGTCGCCTCCCCGCCTGATCAGGGCTATTGGGAACCAATACAAGAAGCATACAGGGTGTCCCGGGAATCGAACTCATGACCACCTGCTCATGAGTTCGACACGGTATCCACTAGGCTACCAAGCGACCCAATGCTCAGCGGCCCGTGTCTTTTCGCACAATAGGTAACTAAGGTGAAGAGCCTACGCCAGGAGACGCTGAGTGGCTGCAATTTAGGGACTGTCGGGGCAGGTAACACATAGTCACTGCTGGGAATCGGAGAGAAGTGCGGGACTCGAACCCATAACTAAGCGAATGCGAGACCGCACGCTTCCAATTACGCTATCTGGTAACTAACCAGGTATTCAGGAAAACCTGTTTCTAGAATAGTGCTTCTCTCTCTCTCTCTCTCTCTCTCTCTCTCTCTCTCTCTCTCTCTCTCTCTCTCTCTCTTTCTGTGTGTGTGTTTGTGTGTGTGTGTGTGTGTGTGTGTGTGTGTGTGTGTGTGTGTGTGTGTGTGTGTGTGTGTGTGTGTGTGTGTGTGTGTGTGTGTGTGTGTGTGTGTGTGTGTGTGTGTGTGTGTATTTCACCATTGTCTTGGACCACGTGTTGGACTCGTGATCGACACCTATTTCCCTCCCGGAAGAGAAGTCAGAGCTCATATATGACCAATCTATGGGTAATGCTGTGACATTACACGCACACACACACAACTCCCCGCCCACGAGAGTTGGAGTAACGACCCGCAGCGCAACGATACTGAAATTATTTCAGCCCTGAGTTTGATTCGAACCTGGACAGCCGTAGTGACAGGCGGTAACTCCACCACTGCGCCACGAGTGTGTGTGTGTGTGTGTGTGTGTGTGTGTGTGTGTGTGTGTGTGTGTGTGTGTGTGTGTGTGTGTGTCTCCCTCTCTACTATTACTCGGTAATTCTGGTTACGGTAATCCTTTATATGATAGCGACCCCTGGTAATCAAATGAGACTGACTACTTGAACTTCTATCAAATCATCACTTAAGTCTGATATTTGAGGTCGACAGCTCTCAATACACATTGCACCAATTCCTCCCCTTTGTAGAATCCTATGCGTCAACAGAATGTGCTAGTTTGAAAGCCAATGTTACTTAATATACATGTAATTATTGCTTAATTAAAGCAAGGGTGTTTGCCTCTATGGATTCTGATTTATCTTTGATCTGTCATAATTTGTTTTTTAACAGGCGATTTTTTTCTTATTTTTTATTAATTCATCTATCCATTTATTCACATGTCTATGTATTTATTTCACTTATTTATCTATTTTCATTTATTCGTTTATTTATTTATTACTGTAAAGGAATTTCAAAACCAATTTTGCCACGATTTTTTTTACTATTTATTAATTCATCTATCCATTTATTTATTCAAATATCTATGTATTCATTTTACTATTTATCTATTTTCATTTATTCATTCATTTATTTATTTATTTACTGTATTAGAATTTCAAAACCAATTTTGCCACGATTTTTTTTACTATTTATTTGCGTTTTTTCTATTTATTAATTCATCTATCCATTTATTTATTTAAATATCTATGTATCCATTTTACTTGTTTATCTATTTTCATTCATTCATTCATTTATTTATTACTGTAATAGAATTTTAAAACAAATTTTGCCACGATTTTTCTACTATTTGCGATTTTTTCTATTTATTAATTCATCTATCCATTTATTTATTTAAATATCTATGTATCCATTTTACTTATTTATCTATTTTCATTCATTCATTCATTTATTTATTACTGTAATAGAATTTCAAAACTAATTTTGCCACGATATTTGTACTATTTGCAATTTTTTTCTATTTATTCATTCATCTATTCATTTATTTATTTAAATATCCATGTATCAATTTTATCTATTTATCTATTTTCATTCATTCATTCATTTATTTATTACTGTAATAGAATTTCAAAACCAATTTTGTCACGCATGACTTCTGTCCTATACATTCTCATCTTGGCTAAACATTCATTACCGTTCGAGCATCCAATCACATTCATGCATAGAACTCCCATTATGTCTCCGATACCTGTTTTACATTTCCTATCGCCTGTTCACAACAAAATACATTTCAGTGGTCATTTCCCCTCATCTCTTCCTCTTAAGAGGAGTTTACACGGTTCGTCGAACGCGGTTCGACAGACACGTGTTTAAAGTGATGTGTGAACGTGTGAACGGGGTATTTGGTTGTCGAACATGTTGGTTAGACCCCAAATACCCCATTCACACGTCACTTTAAACACGTGTCTGTCGAACCGCGTTCGACGAATCGTTTGACTGTGTAAAACCCCTATTATAACTCGGGTCCACAGCCTCTTTCACTCCATTTCCCCCTTCGTCCACAGCCTCTTTTACTCCATTTCCCCCTTCGTGCTTATACTTAATTACTCTCCCTCATTTTTCTCCCATACCCCACACCAAAAAAAAAGGTAAAATAATGATCATAGATTATAATAATGACAATAATATATATACCAAGGACTTCCCCCCCTCCCCCACCTCACAAGGGAAGTAGCCAAAGTCAAATGCATAAATCCACTTCCACCCATTTCATCCTCCACATACTCCACTCCCATTCACCACCCCTCCCTCCCTCTCTCCTAGATGACGGGTCATCCCTGCATCTCACCCACAGAAGAAATGCAGCGAGACATAGCACATCCACAGCAAGGCCGCTTCATCTAATCGGCGACGTCACCTCTCCGTTCCCTCATGCAGAAAAAGAGAAAACGGGGAGAAGTCCCTTCGGGCAGCGTCCAAATATCATTCACACATACTCCCTTAGCCCCCCCCCCTCCACCCCCCACCCACTTCTATGCATCACAGCATCATCCATACACAACCATTCTCCATTCACCCCTATCTTCTGTCTTTTCTCTTCCTTCCTCAACATTAACATTATTGTTATTATTATTATCATTATTATTATTATCATTATCATTATCATTATCATTATTATTATTATTATTATTTATAATTATTCTTAATAATAATAATAATAATGATAATAATAAAATAATAATAATAATAATAATAATAGCAACGATGATAATGTTGATGATGATAGTAAAAATAGTAATAATATTACAAAGTTGGTGAACATAATTACCTTATATTTGATACATTTTTGCGATATGCTTACCTTACACCACTAAACTATTTTATATACAAATGTATAATGTGTAAAGGGCCATTTACACGGTCAAACAGTTTGACAAACCCGGTTTGTCAGACAAGTGTTTGAAGTGCTGTTTGACCGTGTGAATGGGGTATTTGGTCGTCAAACACGACCAAATACCCTATTCACACGGTCAGACACCACTTCAAACACTTGTTTGACAAACCGGGTCTGCCAAACCGTTTGGCCGTCTAAATGCCCCTTAACAGCAGCAGCCCATGACCCCCCACCCCCTAAATTCTTGCCATGACCCCCTTGGGGGTCCCCACGGCCCCTTAAATTCTTGCCACGACCCCCTTGGGAGTCCCCACTGCCCCTTAAGTTCTTGGCATTACACCCTTGGGGGTCTCCACGGCCCCCTAAATTCTTGCCATGAACCCCTTGGGGGACCCCACGGCCCTTAAATTCTTGCCATGAACTCCTTGGGGGTCCCCACGGCCCCCAAAATTCTTGCCATGACACTCTTAAATTCTTGCCATGACCTCCTTGGGGGTCCTCACAGACCCTTAAATTCTTGCCATGACACTCTTAAATTCTTGCCATGACCTCCTTGGGGGTCCTCACAGACCCTTAAATTCTTGCCAAGACCCCCTTGAGGGTCCCCACGGCCCCCTAAATTCTTGCCATGACCTCCTTGGGGGTCCTCACGGCCCCTTAAATTCTTGCCATGACCCCCTTGGGAGTCTCCACGACTCCCTAAATTCTTGGCATTACCCCCTGGGGGGGATTCCCACGGTCCCCTGATTGAAAATCACTGGGTAAAATGATGAATACATGTTTCTACTCCCACACTGACTCATGTAACTCCATTTTGTTCAATTTCTATTTCTTTAATCAAATCTACGATAGACTAATACACTCCAACAAATTTTTCTTTCTATTTTTCCATCAACTCTTGTGGGTCGCTGGGCTTGAAGGGATGGAATAGCAAAAAAAATCAACAGCAAAATAGGTAGATTGACAAGACCATAAGCATTTGAAAGGTCAACTTATTTGGTGTAATTACTTTTTCCCCTTCATTTCCACCCACCCCCCTCCACGATGTAGCCAGTCTGCCTACGTCAGAAAAAAAAAGAAGAAAAAAAAAAAAAGCGGGGAATGGCGAGAGCAAAAAGTGTTTGCAAGGGGGATGGAAACTTATTTCGTTTTCCTGAATCAATCTCAAATGAAAGTGGATTTGGCGGTGGATGTCCCGCGCTGGGGTGGCTGGATGGACACGTTTTCCCATCCATGCTGTTGCTGTGTCCAGAAACTATCATCTTGTCAACATTCTCTCTCTCTCTCGCTCTCTCTCTCTCTCTCTCTCTCTCTCTCTCTCTCTCTCTCTCTCTCTCTCTCTCTCTCTCTCTCTCTCTCTCTCTCTCTCTCTCTCTCTCTCTTCATTTTTTATTCCCTCACATTTTTTAAATACTTGGATGCATTCATTTCATATCATATCCACCATGTACATGTGTGTGTGTGTGTGTGTGTGTGTGTGTGTGTGTGTGTGTGTGTGTGTGTGTGTGTGTGTGTGTGTGTGTGTGTGTGTGTGTGTGTGTGTGTGTGTGTGTGTGTGTGTGTGTGTGTGTGTGTGTGTGTGTGTGTGTGTGTGTGTGTGTGTGTGTGTGTGTGTGAAAGATATATATATATATATATATATATATATATATATATATATATAGATAGATAGATAGAGAGAGAGAGAGAGAGAGAGAGAGAAATTCACCACCATCGCATTGCATCACGTGTTGGACTCGTGATCGACAGCTATTTCCCCACTGAAAGAGAGCTCAGAGTTCATGCATGACCGATCTATGGGTAATGCTGTGACTTTACACGCACACACACACCCAACTCCTGCCCACGAGAGTTGGAGTAACGAATCGCAGCGCAGCGATACTGAAATTATTTCAGCCCTGGCGGGATTTGAACCCGGACCGCCGTAGTGGCGGCCAGGAACTCTTATCTGTGTGTGTGTGTGTGTGTGTGTGTGTGTGTGTGTGTGTGTGTGTGTGTGTGTGTGTGTGTGTGTGTGTGTGTGTGTGTGTGTGTGTGCACGTGTTGTATATATTATCACATCCCACACAAATTAAACCGTCGTAATTCCTAGAATAAACATGTAAATGGAGACATCAAATCACATTTGATTTCTAGAACGAGAGACATGACGTCACATTTTTCTTTTTCTTTTTTATAGTTATCTGTATAATGAAAGAAAATATGAGATCATCTGCTAATGAATTATATATAATTAATAGGCAGATGATCTCTCATTTTCTTTCATTATACAGATATCTAAAAAATTTAAAATAATGTGACGTCATGTCTGTCTGTCTTTCCGGAAATCAAATGTGATTTGTGTATGAAACGCGTCATTAATATTGAAGACACGAATTTAATCTGCATTATCTATTCATTCTTTTAAATGTGTATTACTGTGTTGAACATGTCTTTTTTGTGGTGACAAAACTATTCACCGTTGCTCGCTGTTGCCTCAGGCTTTCGACTATTTTTCGTATATATTCCTTTTATGTTCTTATCAAGATATTTTGTATGTACCTACCTGTATGGAAACGTAACGAAACTCTTATATAAGGGTGGTTGTCAAAATATAATATTGGGATCACTTGTAAAGAAAAATGGAAATAAGTTAATTGGGCAACGACATATGGTAACTATCCATACTGATTGGGTCACTTCATAGGATTCCTCTGTACAGATGCATTTGTCTTCGACATATTCTAAGATCCAAAATCAAGTATGCAGCCAAAGAATTACAAAACCTTTTTCAAACCTTTAGTCTACACGGGTCTGCGGAGTCAAATGAAGTTTAGGGAACATGTCGGAGCTTATATTTGTACGTTTCGTTTATTAACAGCTTTATAAGTCCATGGATTATGGACTACCCCGAAAAGACCACCCACCCTCGAGAGATTGGTGCTTGCGGGAGATGAGAAGTCTGGAGGAAAATGAAAAAATAGTTGTGTATAAAAGGGGCTATTTTAGGGGATATTTATTAGGGATTGTGTCGTGGCTCAAGAGGCAGGGGCCAGAGACCTGGAATTCGAGGCCTACGAATAAATAGGAAGATTTCGAGGGAACAAGGGAAGGACACTGGGGCCTAGGAAATGTTAAGTAGGAGAGGGAACAATTGTCTGTGTATGGATCATTTGTCCACCGGGGATGAACAAATGCAAAATGGGAGAAAATAAGATGAGGGGGCATTTGTCCACTGAACAATGACCACCCCTGTTCCCCCTGTAGGAGAGAGAACAATTGTCTGTGTAGGGATCATTTGTTCACCAGGAATGAACAAATGCAAAATGGGAGAAAATAAAATGAGGGGGCATTTGTCCAATGATCAATGACCACCCCGTTCCCCCCGTAGGAGAGGGAACAATTGTCTGTGTACTGTATAGGTCATTTGTCCACCGGGGAACAATTGTCTGTGTATAGGTCATTTGTCCACCGGGGATGAACAAATACAAAATGGGAGAAAACAAGATGAGGGGGCATTTGTCCATTGACCAATGACCACCCCCGTTCCAACTCATTATCTTATTCAATCTCAGTCATGTGTGCCATGACGATGTGCTTGATGAAGCTGTAAGAAGCGAAACGTCGTACTAATAAAGCCTTCGACCTCGCATGGTGTTTATTCTAATCAATTGTCAGCAACTGACAATTTCAAACAAATTGAATCAAGTACGTCTCCCAGAGATAATTCAAAGGACAACTTTTTAGATCAGATCTCCGGTGTAAACAAGTTGAAAAGGTGAAAGAAACAAACATTTCCTGAAACTGGTAGCGTTCTCTACGAAACCCATTGTCTAAAACAAAAGACGATCTTATAGAAGTTTAGTTGTTTACAAAAGAAAGTTGCCTCACAATGGGGGACTAGCTAGGTACATAACAAACGCTTTGTTGTGTAACATAAAATAAGCCAAGTGGTGAGTAGGATTATAAGCCATTATGATACAATAATAATATCTATAGAGCCTATGTATTCCACTGCAATAGCCGTCAAGTGATTCAGGTAACGTGTTTGATTACATTTTTAAAGGTCCTGAGTGTAAATAATACCTTTCAGGCTTGTGATATGTTTTTCTTTTGTATAAAGACATCGATTCGGATTTGCCCTGGTCAAAGTTTATACAGTTTATCGTCCTTATCTTTAGATCTACTCAGTCCCTCAGTACAATGGTTAATCTTCAAATTTATGTTTAAATAACGCCTGATAATTCTATTCAATGAAGATAACGGATTACAATAATCTCGACAGAAACCACGTTCAGTACGAAGTTCATATTTACTAAAACAATACTGTTCACTAGTAAATGTAACAAACCTTTGTAAGGTGTCAAAAGTGTGTAGATTAAACAAAGCTGACTCTATTGTGAATGCCTAAAGAAGATCAACACGCTCATCCGCACATACACACACATGCATACACAACCAAACACACACACGCACACAGACAAAACACCTACACAGACAAAACACACAATCATAAACACACACACATACATGCATACACAACCAAACACATACACACACAGACAAAACACACACAAATCACAAACACACACACACACACACACACACACACACACACACACACACACACACACACACACGAACTCATGCATACACACATATATACTAGAAACGTGTGTTGATATAAGGTATAAGCAATTTTCACATCTTCAAGTTATAACAAGATAGGACGAATATCATGTCAATAGTGGCGACTCATAAAAAATTTCCCGTTCGGCTCGATTCCAGAAACTCTCATTCTCGTCCACATTCCATAATATCTCTCTTCTCACTTCGACACCATCTGTCCATCTCTTCCGAGATCGTCCTCTGGGTCGTCTTGGTCTCCTTGGGGCTTCTGGGTAATAGAAGACCGGGCACTTACTGGGTGTCTTTCTTATCAGGCGGTCGCTCGAACGTAGCTCATCTCTCTCAATGAACGTCAATATTAGTTCAACGTTCAATTCGTTCTCTATGTTAGTACAGCATTTCGACCTCTCCATCGCAGTTCTTTAACGAGTTGTATTACAGCCTCTTGTCGTCTTTTATTTAATCGATATATTCCACTTTTCTTTGCTATGTGTGAGAACAGATCTTAGCACTGTCGTATAGATATGTATCCTTGGTTTCCTAAAAGTAGATATTTCGGTAATGGTTATCTGTTATCTTTAGTACTTGTATATCCATTTGTTTTTTATTTATTTATTTGTTTGCTTGTTTATTTATTTGCCTTTACTTCCAGGATACTGGAATATTATTATCCACGAGTTTCAGTTCCACTCCACTTGTTTGTTTCACCTTTTTCTCCAGCAGCCATCATAACCTCTTTTTTTCCTTTCTTTCTTTCCTTCTTTCTTTCTTTCTATATTTCATTCCCTGTACGTTCCTTCTCCACGACAGTTGTCCTAGATATTTTGAAGTAGTTCTACAACTATTGAATCTATTGCTGTGTTGCAGCATAATCTGGAGTGATCCTATCAACACATCTATCCAGTTATATACTTTGTCCAAGTATAAGAAAAACATCATTGGCGAGATAACTTCAACGTCTCGTACTCAGTCTTACATATTAGTTCTTCTCACAGCTGTGTGTTATTACGCCGTTGTTATGGTTTTTGCAAAGGCTGTTTTATGGCTCATACATTAATATTATGCTGATAACGGCCTCTGCCGTTTCCAATATCCCAGCAACTTACTTATGGGCGCTGGTAGCGTAATCGGAAGCGGGTTGGTCTTGCGTTTGCTTAGTTATGGGTTCGAATCCCGCACTCCTCTCAGATTCCTATTAGTGACTGTTACCTTCAGTTCCAACAGTCCAATTGCAAAGACCAAAGGTGAGGGCTTAATCGGAAGCGGGTTGGTCTTGCATTTGCTTAGTTATGGGTTCGAATCCTGCACTCCTCTCAGATTCCTATTAGTGTCCCAACAGTCCAATCGCAAAGGCCAAAGGTGAGTGCTTCGGCCGCAGCCACGCTCCCCCTAGTGTAGGATCCTTACCCTCATCTATAAAGACAATATACATGTTCATATATACATGCATATAAACATACATACATACATATATACAAACATATATACATACATAAATACAAACATATATACATACGCAAATACACACAAACATACATATATACAAGCATACATTCATACATATATACAAACATACATTCATACACACGTACGTACGTACACACGTATATACGCGTATACATACACACAGAAACAAGTCTACGCACATAGACACACATGCGCACACACACAAACTATCTATTTATGTATTTATTCGCTCATTCATCAATTCACTTGCTTCATATATTCTTTGGCCTTCTTATCTATTCATTCATTTACTTATAGTTTGTCTTGTGTCCTTCAAAGACCTGGAGAAAGCCTTTGTCTGGTTCCTGCTTCTCGAGTCCTTGGCCACCACAGCCACCACCACCACAACCATCACCACCACCACCACCACCACCACAACCACCACTACCACAATCACTATCACCACAATCACCACCACAACCACCTCCACTACAACTATCACCTCCACCACCACCACAACAACAATCACCACAACAACAACCACCACAACAACCACCCCCACCACAACCACCACCACTACTACCACCACCACCACAACCACTACTACCACCACCACCACAACCACTACTACCACAACCACAACCACCACCACCAAAACCACCACCACAATCACAACAACAAGAACAACTTGACCGCGCCTTTTGATCAATTGTTGAAGAATCTGTCGTTGTGCAACTATTTCTCGATCTCAGAGTCAGGGTGGTTTGCGTTTGAGCTGCAGCTGACATCTTGCAACCAGAGACGTCGTACGTCTCACCTTGTCGTCTATTCGCGTCTCAAGGACAAATGTCGGAGTTCCATGAGTCATAGAGGGGGAGGGAGGGTTGGTATCTTGTGGGCAATAGATTTAGTAACCATGTAGTGAACACTGAAATAATGAGTTGTTTTACGAGGAAATGAATGGGGTGATAGGTGGTAAGGGACATGGAACTGCCTAGTGTAGGCCTTACGGTCTCATGCAGTCTCCTCCATTCTTATGCCCAACGCCTCTATCCAAAAGGGAGGAGTCATAGAGATAGCACAGGGAAAATCCAAAATATGAGGGACAGGAACAACAACAACGAACAACAAGTATCAGGGACACTTACACAGAACCTGAAGGGTGGCCTTGTCGTGCAGGGTCAAGTAGGAAGTCGGATGCTCCGCTTTACACTCCAGCTCTTGGAGGTCGTGCTCCGGAAGAGCCTTGAATCTTAGCCTGCTCCTTGACACGAGCTCGTCCTCGATGTGCTGGTTGGAGGACAACAATAATATTGGTTAGAAAAAAAATAGTTATGTGTCAGCAATCTGCTCAAAATATGATCGAAATAGTGAGGCTAATACATGCGTGTATATATATATATATATATATATATATATATATATATATATATATATATATATATATATATAAGTATAAATATCAGAGTTTGAAAGAGAAAAAGTTATAATAGGAAAGTGACATCATCTGAGGAAAACAATACGCGCGCACGCAAACACACACACACACACACAAGCACATACACACACACACACACACACACACACACATATATATATATACACATCGACATATATATATATATATATATATATATATATACATCTATACATATATATATATATAAATATATATATATATATATATATATATATATATATATATATATATATATATATATATATATAGAGAGAGAATGTGGGTGGGGAAGGGCAAACGAAGATGTGTTAGGAATAGTTTATTGCCCTAACGTTGGGACCAACTTGGTCTTCTTCAGAGGAAGACCAAGTTGGTCGCAACGTTAGGGCAATAAACTATTCCTAACACATCTTCGTTTGCCCTTCCCCACCCACATTCTCTCTCATTTGTCTGAAATAATCTTAAATATATATATATGTTGTATAAGTGTCTGAGGAGATTTTCCCTCAAGCATAATTTCTCAAAAACGACATCAAAGGAATCAGAAATTATTATTTTATATAAGCTTTCAAACTCTCTAAAGTTTGATTTTTCTGGGTAGAAATAATCTTCCAATATTCATCGGAACTCTCAATTGGACAAATCACAAAAAGAAGTAACATAAAGACAAAAATAGATATGGTAAAAAGAGGCTAATAAGTTTCATAGGATTATGGATTTGTGCAACACTTTATATGTATATATATATACATATATATGTACATAGATATGAATACATATGTAAATGAGGGCGAGCTTGTGTGTATTCGTTTGTGTTTTCGCAAAATATTCTGACAAAATGGTCTTAAACGGCTGCGAAGATGGCTTTAGTTGGCGCTATGTTTGGGACTACAATGCCGGTGATGGCAACACATATATACACACACACACACACACACACACACATGGAGAGTAACGGACAGGACCCTAAGAACTTTGCTCCTTTGTTGTACACTACAAGTCATATACAAAATTATGTACATGCATTTTTTTGGGGGGACGTGTTTTGAAATGTGGCGTAGTTGAAGCGTAGACTTTCTTTCACCCGTGTTCTGGGGTACTTTTTTATTATTGTTGCCGCTTTGTGATTTTATTTTTCTTCGTGGCAAACCATCTAGATAGCAAATGAGCACACACATGCACACACGCACACGCCCACACAAACAAACAAACACACACACACACACACACACACACACATTCATATAAAGAGTCAAACCCTGTGTAATGTCTTTCACTACCTTCTGCCTGTATCAACAAGCCCCTTCCCTAGTGGCAGTAGATTTCACTTTTATTCTGGCTGCCGTCCGACGATTTTATTCATATATTCTGTAACCTTCCATTCTTGAAGCAGGCATGAAGTAAAATGAATTTTTCTACTTTGAAGGACTGAAATATGCTTATAGATCTCTGGGTTGATATAGCCCATTAATAATAAGATAAAAAAAGAATAGAAAAGAGGAAAAGACAAACGTAAAGAATAAATCAGAATACGAAAGAGTAAGGAAATAAAATTAAAATAACACATAGTAAACAAAAAAAATTAACTACAGGCGAATGAGAGGATCAAAATAATAAGAAGAGAGAAAATAATAGAAAAGAGGAGAAGACAAACGTAAAGAATAAATCAGAATACGAAAGAATGATGTAGGTAAACAAAATTAAAATAACACATAGTAAAAAAAATTAACTAGAGGCGAATGAGAGGATCAAAAGAAAAAGGAAGATAAGAATAAGAGTAACAGGAGAGAAGAAAGAGTAATTTGAAACAGAATTAGGACGAGAGAGATGGCTTGGACCAAATGAAAAAAAAAATTGGGCAATTCCTGGATAAAAATCTCATCTTGGGACAGACGAGACGAGGGAGAAGATAAGAGGAGGAAACCCGAAGGAAACTGTGAAATGAAATTAAAGAAAAAACATTTAATAGAAAAGAATATGGAACAGAAACATTCATACAACGTAAGTTAAAGTGTTGTTATATGTTCGTAAAGGAAAAATTATATAATATTATAAATGAGAACTATGGAAAATTAACCGGACGTCATGTAGGACACGACAATATAATTATATAAAATCATGGGAGCAAAAAAAAAAATGTTGAGTAGAAAAAATATATCTATTAAAATATTTAAAAAGAAAAATAACATAATTCAGACTAGCCGAGCGAGAGACCAGGAGTTTTTTTTTTTTTTTTTTTTTTTTTTTTTTTTGTTCTCTGGATTCCCATCTTCATTATTACGGCGTTGATGAAAGTCTACCATCAGACACCGGGAGGGAAAAAATTGGCCATGTTGCTCATCAACAGAATACTAATGGGCTTTGATCTCTCTTTGCCAAAACCAAATCTTCTTAGGACGGCTCAATATTTTCCTATTCTCTTTTTATTTTTACTAAATTACCAGTAAACTAAACTAGTTTCACTCCATCAGAAATGTAGATCAGTTCCTGATTGAAGATATTAAACACACACACACACACACACACACACACACACATATATATATATATATATGTGTATATATATATACATATATATATATGTATATATATATATATATATATATATGATGAAGGTGGAAAAAGAAGTCACGGGTCTAGTTCCGAGTTCCTGAGTTTATTCCTGACCGGTTTCGCTCTATGCTTCTTCAGAGGAAGAAGCATAGAGCGAAACCGGTCAGGAATAAACTCAGGAACTCGGAACTAGACCCGTGACTTCTTTTTCCACCTTCATCAACTTGTCACAATGTACCAGCATATATATATATATATATATATATATATATATATATATATATATATATATATATATATATATATATATATATATATATATATACGCACATAGACATAGTATTACAAATACTGAATAAAGTCCATAACAAAATACAGTTCACCACAGAAAGAGAAATAGACGGATTCTTTACCGTTTCTTGACACAGTCATCATTAGAACGTATGAGAGGGTGAGATTTAAAGTAAACAGAAAACCTACATATAAGAATGATTTTATTCCCTTCCTAAGTGCGCATGACAGGAAAACAAAATCGGGTGTAGTGACGCGTTCACAAACTGGGTTATCCAAAC
>NC_134816.1:28648105-28653105 GCF_046742065.1 Oratosquilla oratoria | reverse complement strand
GTAAGTCATTCCTATTAGGGTAAAACATCCTATCCTAATGCTAGGGTAAGCCACCCTTCACACCACAGTGGCAAGCCCTGGTGGTTTTATTCAGATGGGGAACAAGCAATTTTACCCAAGTTTCAGACAGGGGGGGGAGGGATTTTTTTTAATGAATAAATGAATGTTATTTTTTTTTTTTTTTTTTTTTTTTTTTTTTTTTTTAGAATGAGGTCAAGGCACCTCGTTCCGTTCAGCTGACAGGCGAGCCCCGTGCGGAAGAGGTTAACAAGAATTGTCTTAAAGGCTTATTTCTACTATCACGATAAACTGCAATCTGCTGATGTAATCACAGAAATACTGAAAAACAATTGATCAGGTACATTTTTACATTCTGTTTCTTAAACATATTGACATGTTTGTATATTCTGTTCTGAATAAAGCTAAATTGATAGGTTTAAAGTGAATTCAAAACCTAATAAATTTTCTAGATATTCTATCTAATTTCTACCCTCCTTTATATTCTATTTCCATTTCATCTTTATTATAATTTTTCATTTCCTAAACGCTCCATCTTGTTTTCCAGATTACCTATATCATGTTATTTTCTAGATTGTCTGAGTAATCTTCAGTAGCTAGTAGAGTAGTAGTTCTTAAACTCAAATTGACTAACTCATATACTGATTCCTTGACCTAGGTCTTAACCCTCAATTTTCTGATTAACAATTTCTCAAAACGATGTGTTGTTAGCTTTGAAGAAGATGAGCACAAGACATGCAAAGGCGTGTTTCATAACATTAATCTTTTGATTACGTCCACAAATATCTGTATTTGTTCTAACTCGTTTGTTCTAACTGAAGATTTTTGAGAAGTTTGGTAACTCTTGACCTACTCGACTTAATCTATTTATTTCTAAATTGAGATCTTCCTTCTGTACAAAGAAAAACATTAATTTTTTACGTTCACAAATCTCTGAATTTGTTCTAACTCGTTTGTTCTAACTAAAGTTTTTTTGGGAAGTTTTGTAACACTTGACCTACTCCATTTAATTCATTTCTTTCTAGAATGAGAAATTCCTACTTTACAAAGAAAAATTCAAAGTTACACCAATACACGAGAATCTACTTCCCATCAACATCTCACACGTGTCTGGTGGGATTTGCTATTTTATTCAAATTGTCGCCCGGTGATTTTATTAAAGACGGCAATATAAATCATTTCCTAGCTTCAACATTCATGACAATAATATGACCAAATAAATTGGTTTTATTAAGTTCAAATTACTTGAATTACAAAATTGAGGATGATGATACACAGCTTAAGAACTACTGTCTACTTCATTATTCTAAAGGTTTTACGCGACTGATATGATCAGTCTCAAATTTATGGCTAGATAAACACATCAATTCTCAACCTTATATACTTAACAGTGTGTTTGCGTGTGTATAAGTATGTGTGTGTGCGTGCGTGTGCGTGTGTGTGTGTGTGTGTGTGTGTGTGTGTGTGTGTGTGTGATTCATCATAGTCTTGGATCATGTGTTGGACTCGTGATCGATAGCTATTTCCATCCCGAAAGTGAGCTCCGAGCTCATATATGACCGATCGATAGGTAATGCTGTGACTTTACACGCACACACACACAACTCCCCGCCCACGAGAGTTGGAGTAACAACCCGCAGCGCAGCGATACTGAAATTATTTAATCCTTGGGCGGGATTCGACCCCGAACCGCCGTAGTGGCAGCCGGGAACTCTACCAATACGCCGCGAGTCGTGTGTGTGTGTGTGTGTGTGTGTGTGTGTGTGTGTGTGTGTGTGTGTGTGTGTGTGTGTGTGTGTGTGTGTGTGTGTGTGTGTGTGTGTGTGTGTGTGTGTGTGTGTGTGTGTGTGTGTGTGTGTGCATGTGTGTGCGCGCATCTGTGTGTGCGTGCATGTGTGTGTATGTGTGGGTGTGTGTGCGCGCGCGCGCGTGTGTGTGTGTGTGTGCGTGCGTGTGTGTGTGTGTGTGTGTGTGTGTGTGTGTGTGTGTGTGTGTGTGTGCATGTGTGTGCGCGCATCTGTGTGTGCGTGCATGTGTGTCTGTGTGTTTGAAACCTATATCATAACCTGATCAACTCATTAGTGTGAGTGCGTGTGTATAAGTATAATTGTGTGTGTGTGTGTGTGTGTGTGTGTGTGTGTGTGTGTGTGTGTGTGTGTGTGTGTGTGTGTGTGTGTGTGTGGGTGCGCGCGCGTGTCTCTGTGTGTGTGTGTGTGTGTGTGTGTGTGTGTGTGTGTGTGTGTGTGTGTGTGTGTGTGTGTGTGTGTGTGTGTGTGTGCGTATCTGTGTGTGCGTGCATGTGTGTCTGTGTGTTTGAAACCTATATCATAACCTGATCAACTCATTAGTGTGAGTGCGTGTGTATAAGTATAATTGTGTGTGTGTGTGCGTGTGTGTGTGTGTGTGTACGTACGTGTCAAGTGCCTGCACAAAACAAAAGATTGAGACTCACACTGCATATCGAGCATGACCACACTCGACGTCGGAAGCGTCAGATTGTTGTTGGAAGCTTCGCAGGTGAGAAGAAGCTTGAGGTGTTGTCTCGTGAGAGGACCCAGCGTCAAGGTGTTGGCAGGAGGATACGTCTTCTGAGGACCTCGCTCCCGAAGTCCGGGGTCCTCTTCTCCCGAGGAGGACCCTTTGGAGGACGCCTCAGACTCCTCCTCGACAGGAACCAGAGAGTTGAAGATGTTACTCTTGTTCTCCAGATCGACGAGCGAAGGGAAACTTCGACTCGATCTTTGACTTCGGATCGAGTACAAAGGAGACGAAGAAGGAAGAGTCGGGGCTGAGGTCACAAGGGACTGGAACGTGGACGGAGGGCTGGGTCTGATGGCCAGACGAAGTGAAGGGACGTCCATTCGACTGTCAATTAACCGGGTGCCGTTAAACCAGACAACAGAGGGACGAGGAGATCCTGCAACGAAACGTGATCAAACAAGTTTAGCATCCGTAATGCGGGATTGGCAAAGAGATCCTGTAATTAAACACGGTTGAATCAAGTGAAGTATCTTTAATACGAGGGATTATCTTGGGTATCTTGTTACTCCTAATGGCAAATGATTCGTTCTGTTTATCAACAAACTCCGGACAAATGAATGACTTGAACAATGTCCGGTGATCGTCCGGGAAAGGGATCAAGTCCGTCTTATCTGATAAAAACCCGGAAGTATCATTGACCTTTTTTTTATCAAGATGATTTTAGAATGAAGTGCCATGATAAAACATGAGAGCCGACAAGAGACCTTTGAGTCCAGAATGAGGTAAGCAATTATATATATATATATATATATATATGTATATATATATATATATGTATATATACATATATATGTATATATATACATATATATACATATATATGAATGGTAAGAGTGGAAAGACACGATTGAGATCAAGAGACTTTATTCCTGACCGGTTTCACCTTTGAGGCTTCTTCAGAGGTAATGAAGAATAAAGAAGCCTCAAAGGCGAAACCGGTCAGAAATAAAGTCTCTTGTTCTCAATCGTGGCTTTCCATTCTTACCATTCATAAACCTGTCATGATGTCACAATATATATATATATATATATATATATATATATATATATATATATATATATATATATATATATTTATATTGATGCGGCTGGCAAAATTGTTTCTATAGATTTTCAATATAAATCTACATATGTACCAAGAGCTTTTTCCCCCTTATAAGGAAGGTAGCCAAGCCAAAGACACGCATCGACGCCCACCCATTCCACGCCCATCCACCAGCCATTTGTGTCTCTCTCATCTTAGTTCGTCCGTCCTGAAATATTTCATTCATGTAAATGGCTTCAATGAGTAAAGAATCTTAACAATTCCTTCCAATGTTACGGCAAACTTTAAATATTCTATTCTGATTAACGTCTGATTATTTCATCTAGATGTACATAGCAGAAAGGTGGTCGAAGTAGTGAGGAGCCTACGCCGGGAGGCGCTGAGTAGCTGCGGACGAAGCAGTCACCTTCACCCTGTTGTCGACAGGTGACAAAAAATCACTGCTGAGAATCTGAGAGGAGTGCGGGACTCGAACCCACAAATAAGCGAATGCGAGATCAACACGCTTCCGATGACGTCACCAGCATTACAGAAATTGAAGAAAATCGAGTTCTTGATTTATGGCTTTGCTGCCGTTTTCTATACCTTTAAGGTAAATGTCATTTATTATCATGAAATAATTGGATGATTTAATGCTTCAGTAGATGCGTGACATGTGTTCAATTGATTTACAGAATTTCCATAAATCTTTGTTTTTTTGGTGTGTTTTTTTTTACTATTAATCATCTATGCAAAGTATGTGAACATTCTTCTGAAATACTGTCAGCATTGTACTATTATCGTCATTATCATCGTCATCATCATCATAATCATCATTATCATCATCACAGTCATCACCATAATCGTCATCATCATTATTATCGCCATCATTATCGAGCCCAAGATAGACAAACAGATATATAGGTAGACAGATAGAGACAGACAGACAGACAGAGAGGAGGGAGAACGAGAGAGATAGAGAGAGAGAGAGAAAGAGACAGAGAGATGGAGATGGAGAGAGAGAAAGATAGAGAGAGGGAGAGAGAGAGAGAGAGAGAGACAGAGAGAGAGAGAGAGGGAGGGAGGGAGAGAGAAAGAGAGGGACAGAGTAGGAGAAAGGAGACAGGGAGAAAGGAGAAAGAGACGAAAGAGAGAGAGAGAGAGAGAGGGGGGGAATATAGAGAGAAGGCAGAGAGAGAGAGAGGGGGGGGGGAATATAGAGAGAAGGCAGAGAGAGAGAGAGAGAGAGAGAGAGAGGAAGAGAGGTAAATTCAGGCCCTGTCCTGAACAGTCTCATACATCATCCGTAGACTGTCTTATTTATTTATTGCTTATTGCTCGCGTATAACACAGCGACAACCTTTTTCCATGTCCTCGGACTGTCATGGCACGTGGCAGTCACCAATCACCTGGATTC
>NC_134816.1:28635827-28647605 GCF_046742065.1 Oratosquilla oratoria | reverse complement strand
GCCTAGATTGACGCAGCATGAAATGAGATCGAAACAAACACACCACAGAAACACAATGTACAGTTGTCTCCAACTATACATAGTACTACTGTACAGTGATTGATGTCCTCTAGGGAACTGTTCCCATATTGGGAACTGAATGCATAAGATATATGCGGTCATTATTTCAGGGGATCTAGTGATATCCCAATGGACCAAAATTACATATAAATGTACATATATGCACATACATATCAATACACATATACATGTACATTGTACATGCACATATACATGTGCATATATATACACATATGCCTATACATATAACTGTACATACATATACGCACACATGTACATAAACATATACATAAACATAAACATACATGTGCATATACATATACATATGCCTATACATATTACTGTACATACATATACGCACACATGTACATAAACATATACATAAACATAAGCATACACGTATACATATACTCATACACAATACACATGTGTACGTGTGTGCATGTGTGTATGTATCCCTCCAGGTAGTCCTCAACTTTCACAACTCCAAAGTTGGAGAGTAACAGCTGCCAAGGCGATGGAGAAATTGGTTCCAATTACAAACAACAGATGGCATTAAAAAAAATTGAATCAGGAAAATTCGATGCTTTTGCAAATAGTTGCCATTCCTATACAATTTAGTTTAGATTGGTACGGTCGTATTGGTTCCTGTTATTGTGGAAATGCGAAATGTGTATAATTTTTCTTTCTGTATAATTGACAGGGACGTTAATGAACAGTGACTTGACATCGTTTGCCTGGAAGCAGCTTTTGAACAGAACAGAATCGTCTGACATTATACATACGTAAGTCTACACAGTTTAACCTGCAGGTTCTTGGGGTGTTATGTTTTCATTGTTATTTCTGTTATTTATTTGTTAATTTATTTACACTTATATGTCTTTCTAATATCTAGCGAAAAGAAGCTCCTCATTCTGAAGATTTACGAAATAGTTATGGTTATTCTTTCAAAACTGGACTTAAACTTGATCAACTTTTCGGATTTTTATCTATTAGATTATGCATTTATTTATTCGTTTATCTGCTTTATTTATATATTTATTAATTTATCTATTTATCCATTTATCTTATTTAATTTTCTATTCATTATTATCATTTTTCATGACCGATGCGCCGTAATCGCTTGATTCTTAGTTTGAACCAACAACTCAACATCAAAGACTTCAAACTAGACGGCAACTAAGCGCCTCCTGTCGAAAACACTTCGCTTTTAGAGACACCAGACGGCTTTGTTCAGCCAAGGGAAACCCTCCCAACACACCTACTCCTCCTCCTCCCCAACTTCACCTCTTTGGTTTGAAAGCGTTTACACACGGAAGACGTGGATGAAAGCAGGCCACGGAGTCCCACTCTCAGCCTTCGCGAGAGGTTTGATCGGATACAAGGACAAAAGGCTTTATTGGTACTTGAAAAATGCTTCGTCAACTACTTGTACCCGAGTCCCCCGTTGATGTATGGCACTCGAAGAGTCTCGTTATAAGATGGAAATTGGAAAGGGTCAAAGTCCATCATTCAAGCACAGGGAAGAAAAAACAGAGTGGAAGGGAGAGAGGGAGAGAGAGAGAGAGAGAGAGAGAGAGAGAGAGAGAGAGAGAGAGAGAGAGAGAGAGAGAGAGAGAGAGAAAGAGAGAGAGCGGGAGAGAGATACAGAGACATAGAGACACACAGAGAGAGAGAGACAGAAACAGAGAGAGACACAGAGAGAGGCAGATACAAGAAAAAAAACGCGTACGTTTAGACGCCCAGGGGAGAGCAAAAGACAGGGACAAGAGATCGAGACTCAGGAAGGAAGGAAGGTAGGGAAAGTATCTTACAAGCTTCCATACTCACCCCCATGGGCGATGCAGGTGAGTGACAGGACGTGGCCCTCAGGGTAGGGCCCCACGATGCCCTTCACGTCTCTTCCGTTGTCCTCCAGGATCGTGACGCCGCTGGGAGGAACTGAAAGACAATTGGATCAGTATAAAGGTTCTTACAGTGTTGTTGGTGAGGTGAAGGGTGGGTGGCTGCCTTAGAGGCTCACTTCCCTTATGAGATGGAGAGGGAATTTTTGGTTTATATATCTATGTATGTATGTATGTATGGATGGATGGACGTATACATGTATGTGTAGATTTGTAGTTTGTAATCTACATTAAGGGTTGGTGAGACAAATTATGTAAAAGTCCGTTCCTTTTACTGTCTTCGTCTTTTCTGGTATACGATCACGGAAACAACCCCGAGCAGACCTCTGGGGGGTTGCCAAATTCTATTTAGAGGCACAAGTTGGAAGTTGGCACTACACGACTATAATAATTTGTTTTCTCCTATATCTACAACGTACAATCCATGCACTGAGTCTGGACACTCAGTATCTATGCATAGGATAATATTTACACCAAAAAGGGAACATGAAAGAAATATGTGGCGGACGTATGCTGATAAAGAAATGCTGATCTTGTAGATTGTCAATGTTGGACGCAGATGTCCCGGTAGCTTGGCCAGGTGTCCTGGTGAGGTCAGGAAGCGCCTGACCCTTCTGACCACGGTCAGGTCCTGAGCACAATGGCCGGGTCCCTTGGGAGTTGTCCGAAGACGTGGGGCATTCCCTTCCGCACCAAATGCGTGCGTGCGCGCGTGTGCACACTAGACATCCAAAGGATTGAATTTTGCCTTCAATCATCTTGCAACATATGTATGCATGGATTGCCTGTTTGCATGTGTGTATGTTTGCAAGTTTGTACTTATGCATTCATGTATGTATGTATGTATGTATGTATGTATGTGTGAACGTATGTATGCGTGTACGTATGTATGCATGTATGTACGCATGCATTTATGCATGCATGTATGCATGTATGTATGCATGTGTGTACGTATGTCTGCATGTATGTAATTGTGTATGAATGTACGCATGTATGTATTTATGCATGTATGTATGCATGTGTATACGTATGTATTCATGCATGTAACTGTGTATGCATGTATGTATTTATGCACGCATGCATACATGTCCATATGTATGTATATGCATGTCCATGTGCATTACATAACAAAAACATACATAGCCAAGACATGTGCTTCCTCTGAAGAAAAGCTCAGAAGATCGGGCGCTCAGCAAACGCGCTTGGATATCGCGGAAAGCAAACTTTATATCCACAAGCTATTTCTCTTCTTAAGGATCTCCCTCCCCACCCACTCCCCCCACTCCCTCCATTCCTGTTAGTCCGCAGATGCTCCAAAGGTTCTTGGTAACCTGCCTGGTGCATCAATTGCACCAGACTGGTGCCCAGAACCTGGGGGGGGGGGGGTATATGCCGTCGAGATCAAGTTTTGGTTTACAGAAAATAGAGAATAAAAAGAAATTAATGAATAAATATATGGATAAATGAATGAACAAATGAATAGATGAATAAATGGACATAAATAGATTAATAAACAAATTAATAGATAAACCAATAAAGAGATAAATAAATAAATTCATAAATATATAGATAAATGATTAAATAAACGAACAAGCAAATAAATAGATAAGAATAAAGAAATAAAGAAATATATGAATAAATAGATAGATACACAGGAGAGGCGAATACTTCCATCCAGCTTATTGCCCAGCCATACCAATCTCCTGTACATCAAACTAACATCCGTTAACCTTAGTTAATTTCAGTTCAGCTAAACCCCTTCTGGATTCGACGATTTCCCAACCAGACGACTTTATTCATCTGGGGGCTCGAGCTGAGGGACACTGCCTTCTCTCAGGGGATCCTACCCCAGGAGGCGCTGAGTAGCTGCGGCCGAAGCCGTTACCTTTGCCTTATGTACGTTCTGGAGACTGTTGGGGCATGAACGCAAAGTTAATGCTGGGAATCGAAGAGGAATGCGGGACTCGAACCCACGACTAAGGGAATACGAGAGAGGTGAGGTTTGTGTTATGTGAAGAGGTTCTGTGCAATCAGCCACGAGTCTCTATGGACATGTATACCATGACAGTTGATTGATTGATATTGACTGATTGATGATTGACTGACAGCTGATATTAATATTTCATTAGGAATGTGATCAGCTTTTAGTTTGTCCTTCACAGAGAAATGTGGCTTTCTCGTAGCTGAATAAATTCACTTGGTAAGAGACAGAGGGGAAACAAGCTTAGGTTGGTATTATCACAGACAGGTCACCAGCGCTTCTGTCCCATTAGACAGTAACGCAGTACGGTAGTATATTTCGTACTGAGGTTAATTTTGATATATATTAACATAGTATAGTATAGTGAGAGACAGAGCACCTAATCTCCTGAATGTAATTGCATGACATAAGCCAAGGACAAGTATCCAGAAACTGTTGTGATTCCTCCCAGCAACTATCAATTCCAGGTTGGGTCTTATTTCCCAGCCGGCTATCTATCCTCAACTCCATGAATGACAAGCAGACGCATGATCCTCCAGCCGTCATTCCATCTCTACCAAGTTTCACAATCCTGTTCTTGATACTGTTGTGAGTTGTTTGGGTGTGTTCCGGTCAGTGACAGATGGCTCCATTATCTGTCTATAACTGCCAACCCCAACCACTCCACCCTCCACTCCATCCTCCGGGATGGAGGAGAATTGATCAATTGAAACGCTATTCTGTCTGTTTATCTACACACACACACACACACACACACACACACACACACACACACACACACACACACACACACACACACACATATATATATATATATATATATATACACACACATATATATATATATATATATATATATATATATATATATATATGCAGAAATCACTTGAACGCGTGATTATAATATGCAGAAAAACCACTAGGAAAATAACAGGAGACCGAGCGCTTTCGTCTATTCAGACATTTTCACTGTTATTTTCCTAGTGATTTTTCTGCATATATATATATATATATATATATATATATATATATATATATATATATATTTATATATATATATAATATGGACATTTTTAGAAGCTCAATCTGTCATAAGAAACATACACATATATATATATATATATCTGTCCGTGTACCTATCTATATATCTACCTATGTCTCTACCTATCAATTTTCCAGTCTATGTGTCTACCTACCTAGCTATCTACCTATACCTATCCATCTATCTACCACCTTATATGTCTATTTGTCTAACCTATCCATCTACCTATTTGTCTATCTATTTTTGATAATTATGATAATGGTAATAGTGATAACAATGGTGGCGATACATTGATAAAAAAAATCATAAGATCAATGGAAATTATTATAAAGATTTTACTGATAATGATAACCATACTAATGATAATAATGATGAAAATAATCGTAATAATGATAACGCTGATAATTATATTAATAACGATAATGTCGTAAATATGAAGATAACGAGAATAATGAATATCATCATAATAATAAAGACAACAATGTTATTGAATATCAGTGACGTCTATAAACAAATTTATGATAATTATATTAATGAGAACAAAAATGTCGTAAATATGAAGATAACAATAACAACGAATATCATTATAATAATAATGACAACAACGTTATTGATAATACCAACGACATCTATCAACAAATTTATGATAATATTGCAACAAGAACATGTAAATGCGAGACACGAAAGTTTCTGTGTTCTGATCACATAGCTCGGAATTATGAATAATTCATTCAACATATTCGCCACATAGGCGACAGGCCAATGCTACTTTATTCATGAGAAACTATGAGGAATGTCTCTGCTCACATGTCCTCTGTCACGTCTTCCTCATTTCTAGTCTCGCGCTTTTCGTGCGAAATAATAGGTTTTACAGTGTTTGTTTGTACTCTGTGATACCTTCTGCTCCACAACACTTGATTTCCAGGAATCGTAACGGAAAATGTTTTCTTGTTGGGTAGGAAATGTATTATTATTATTATCATCATTATTATTTGTTTTATTATTATTATTAATTATTATAACAATATAAAAATAATATTAGTAATAAATAATGGTAATGATAATGGTAATAGTAATGATAATTATAATGGTTATGGTAATAGTAATGATAATGGTAATGATAATAGTAATGGTAATGAATGATAGTAATGGTAATGATAATAGTAATGGTAATGATAATAGTAATGATAATGGTAATGATAATAGTAATGGTAATGAATGATGATAGTAATGATAATGGTAATAGTAATGGTAATGGTAATAGTAATGATTATTATAATAGTAATGGTAATAGTAATGATAATGGTAATGGTAATGGTAATGGTAATGGTAATGGTAATGGTAATGGTAATGACAATAGTAATGATAATAGTAATGATAATGATAATAGTAATGGTAATGATAATAGTAATGATAATAGTAATGATAATGATAATAGTAATGATAATAGTAATGATAATGGTAATGATAATAGTAATGACAATGGTAATGATAATAGTAATGGTAATGAATGATAATAGTAATGGTAATGATAATAGTAATGATAATAGTAATGATAATGGTAATGATAATAGTAATGGTAATGATAATGGTAATAATGGTAATGATAATAGTAATGGTAATGATAATAGTAATGATAATGTTAATAGTAATGGTAATGATAATGGTAATAATAATGGTAATAGTAATAATTATGGTAATGATAATGGTAATGGTAATGATAATGGTAATGATAATGATAATAATAGTAATGTAATGTAATGATAATAGTAATAGTAATGATAATAGTAATGATAATGGTAATAAAAATGGTAATGGTAATATAATGGTAATAAATAATGGTAATATGATAATAGTAATGATAATTAAATTAAGATAGTAATGATAATAGTACTGGTACTAGTAATGATAATGGTAATGATAATAGTAATGATAATGGTAATGAGTGATAATAGTAATGGTAATGATAATGGTAATGAAAATAATGGTAATGATGATAATAGTAATGGTAATGTAATAGTAATGGTAAAGTATGATAATATAATGGTAATGATAATAGTAATGGTAATAGTAATGATAATATGGTAATTATAGTAATGTTAAGTTAATGATAATAGTAATGTGGTAATGATAATGATAATGATAAATATAGTAATGATAATAGTTTAGTAATGGTAATGATAATAGTAATGGTAAAATAGTAATGATAATAGTAATGATAATAGTAATGATAAATATAATAGTAATGGTAATAGTAATGGTAATGGTAATAGTAATGATAATTGTAAATAATAGTAATAGTAATGATGATAATAGTAATAGTAAATAGTAATGGTAATGATAATAGTAATGGTAATATAAATGATAATAGTAATGGTAAATAGTAATATATGATAATAGTAATGATAATAGTAATGATAATGTAATGATAGTAATGTAATGTAATGGTAATGATAATAGTAATTAATAATAGTAATGATAATAGTAATGATAATAGTAATGTAATAGTAATGATTAGTAATGATAATAGTAATGTAATGATGGTAATGGTAATAGTAATGATAATGAATAATGTAATGATAATGATAATAGTAATGTAAATAGTAATGATAATAGTATTAATAGTAATATAATGATAGTAATGGTAAGTAATGATATGGTAATGATAAATAGTAATGGTAATGATAATAGTAATGATAAATGGGTACATGATAATAGTAATTACAATGGTAATGATAATTGTAATGATAATGATGATAATAGTAATGATAATGTTATGGTAATGATCTAGTAATGGTAATGATAATAGTAATGATAATGGTAATGATAATAGTAATGTAAAATGTTAATAATGATAATGGTATTTGATATAGTAATGATAATGGGAATGATAATTAGTAATGATAATGGTAATGATAATAGTAAATGATTAATAGTTAATGATAATGGTAATGATATTAGTACTGATAATGGTAATGATAATAGGTAAATTGATAAATAGTAATGATATAGATGATAATGGGAATTGATAATAGTAATGGTAATGAATGATTAATTAGTAATGATAATAGTAATGGTAGAATGATAATAGTAATGGTAATGATAATTATAATGATTAATGGGTAATGATAATAGTAATGTGTAATGATAATAGTATTGATTAATGGTAATGATAATAGTAATGATAATGGTAATGCTCATAGTGAATTGATAATGGTAATGATAATAGTAATGATAATGGTAATGATAATAGTAATGATAATGGTAATGATAATAGTATAATGATAATAGTACTGATAATGATAATAGTCAATGATAATAGTGATGATAAGGGTAATGATAATGGTAATAGTAATGGTAATGATAATAGTAATGATAAGCTTTTTTAATTGGTAATGGTAATGATAATAGTAATGGTAATGGAATGGATAATAGTAATGATAATAATAATGGTAATGATAATAGTAATGATAATAGTAAATGGTAATGATATAATAATGATAATGGTAATTGATAATAGTAATTGGTTAATGATAATCGTCCATGATAATGGTATTGATAATAGTAATGTTAATGGTAATTATAATAGTACCTGATAATTTTAATGGTAATGATAAGGGGTAATGATAATTAGTAATGGTATACGGAATGATAATAGTAATGGTAAATGATAATAGTAATGATAATTAGTAATGATACTGGTAATAGTAATGGTAATGATAATAGTAAAGATCATGGTAATGTTAATAGTAATGCTAGTAATGATAATGGTAATGGTAATGATAATAGTAATGATAATAGTAATGATAATGGTAATGATAATAGTAATAGTGATGATAATGGTAATGATAATATTAATAGTAATGAATGAAAATAATGGTAATTGATAATGGTAATTGATAATGGTAATTGATAATGGTAATTGATAATGGTAATTGATAATGGTAATTGATAATGGTAATTGATAATGGTAATTGATAATGGTAATTGATAATGGTAATTGATAATGGTAATTGATAATGGTAATGATAATAGTGATAATGATAATGGTAATTGGATAATAGTAATGATAATGGTAATGATAATAGTAATGATACTGGTAATGGTAATGATAATAGTCGTAATGGTAATGAATTATAATAGTAATGGTAATGATAATAAGTAATGATAATAGTCAATGGTAATAAATGATAATGTAATGATAATAGTAATGGTAATTGCTAATATAGTAATGATAATGGTAAATGATAATGGTAAATGATAATGGTAAATGATAATGGTAAATGATAATGGTAATGGAATGGGAATGATAATGGTAATAAGGGTAAAGATAAGGAGTAATTGATAATACGTAATGGTAATGAATGTTGATAATAATGGTAATGTTAATAGTAATGGTAATGGTATTGATAATGGTAATGATAATAGTAATGATAATGGTAATGATAATGAATGATAATAGTAATGGTAATGATAATAGTAATGGTAATGATAATAGTAATGATAATGGTAATGATAATAGTAATGATAATGGTAATGATAATAGTAATGGTAATAGTATGGTAATTAGTAATGGTAATGATAATAGTAATGGTAATGATAATAGTAATGATAATGGTAATGATAATAGTAATGATAATGGTAATGATAATAGTAATGATAATGGTAATAGTAATGAGTAATGATAATAGTAATGATAAAAATGAATGCTAATAATGATGATGATGGTAATGGTGATAATGATGTTGGTAATAATAATGAAAACCATAAATATAAATAATAATGATAATAATTGATAATAGTGATTGATGATAATGATGATAATAATAATGAGAGTAATGTTAATAACAACAACAATAATGACGAATACCATCAATAATAATAATAATAACAATGATAACAATAATATTAACAAAATAATAATAATAACAATAATACCAATGACAACAATAACGATAATAATAACACTACTAATAACGATAATGAAAAGAACAAGAAAAATGAAAACAATATATGAAAACAGGATTAAGGAATGATGTACGCTATTGATGGAGACAAATACACAAAATTAAGTGCTGCTCTTAAGCTATATTTTTAATTCATGGATTAATTTAATGTTAGACGATGCAAATAATTTTGCACATCTTATTCTTCTTCATTTAATACACTCCAATCCTCTTCCGGATGGTAACAAGTTGTATATATATTGTTTAATGGATGCAAGTTGTTGTGCATAATCCCCCTGTGAGGCAGTTTTGTTATTAGTTAATGTGACGTATATTGCACAACAAATCCACTTGGAAGTTCTTGTTTTTGTCATCGGTGATCTATTATATTTGAGTATTTGCGGCACATTTCCAGGGTATTTGCAAGGTACTTGCAGGGTTTTGGGGGATATTCATAGGGTATCTTCAGGGTATTTGCAAGGTACTTGCAGGGTTTTGGGAGATATTTATAGGGTATCTGCAGGGTATTTGCAAGGTACTTGCAGGTTTTTTGGGGATATTTGTAGGGTACCTGCAGGGTATTTGCAAGGTACTTGCAGGGTTTGGAGGATATTTATAGGGTATCTGCAGGGTATTTGCAAGGTATTTGCAGGGGTTTTGGTGATATAGGGTATCTGCAGGGTATTTGCAAGGTACTTGCAGGGTTTTGGGGGATATTTATAGGGCATCTGCAGAGTATTTCCAAGGTACTTACAGGGGTTGGGGGGTATTTATAGGGTATCTGCAGGGTATTTGCACGGTACTTGCAGGGTTTGGGGGGATATTTATAGTGTATCTGCAGAGTAATTGCAAGGTACTTACAGGGTTTTGGGGGATATTTATAGTGTATCTGCAGAGTAATTGCAAGGTACTTGCAGTGTTTTTGGTATGGTTAGGGTATCTCCAAGCTATTTCCAGGGTATTTACAGAGTACTTGTGGGAAATTTATGGTGTATTTGAGGGATATTTTCAAGGCACTTGCAGGGTATTTGTAGGATATCTCCAGGCTATTTGTAGGGTATTGTGGGGGCATTTGCAAGGTATCGAGAGGGGTATTTCCGGAGTATTTGTGGGGGTATCTCTAGGCCCCTGGGTATTTGTCAGGTATTTTCAAGGTATTTGCAAGTATTTACAAAGTATTTGCAGAGTATTTATGGGGTATTCTTAAGGTATCTCCAGACTATTTCCAGGGCATTTTTAGATATTTACAAGGCATTTGTAGTGTATTTGCGGTGTATTTGAATATCCTAAGTTGTATTCTATATGGTGGAGAGCCTACACTAGGAGGCGCTGAGTAGCTGCGGCCGAAACCGTCACTTTTGCCCTATGTGCTTTGGGGGCTTTGGGGGATGGGGAGATAAACAGTCACTGCCTCGAATCGGAGCGGAATGCGAGACTCGAACCCACAACTAAGCGAATACGACACCAGCGTAGTTATGAACTGTGACATTTAGTCTCTTCTACTGAATGTTTTAAGTGGTTAGATAACTTTATGAATGGGGATGACAAGTGGTAATGGACATGGAACTGCCTAGTGTAGACCTTATGGTCTCACGCAGCCTCCTTCATTCTTATGTGCTTAAGCTTTAGGAGTGGCTAAATCTTTCGTCCCAGAGTGTCAAAAGGATTCGAACTTCCTGAGATCGAAATTCCCCCACCCTCAGATAACTCAACCTAATTTCAAAAATAAAAATTTAATCCTGTGCCTTCCTGCATTGCTTCTGACCCAGACAGTGGACGGGAGTCAGGAATGGCCTTTCCTTCATCCACAAGGAGCTAAGATAAGAGGGAAGAGAAATTAAACCT
>NC_134816.1:28618327-28630827 GCF_046742065.1 Oratosquilla oratoria | reverse complement strand
GATGATGATGATGATGATGATGATGGTGATGGTGATGGTGATGGTGATGGTGATGGTGATGATGATGACGATGATGACGATGGTGGTAGTGGTGGTGGTGGTGATGATGATAATGATTATGATAATGATATTAATGATGATGATGTGATGATAATGATGATAACAATGATGATGATGTGATGATGATAATGATAACAATGATGATGATATGATGATAATAACGATGATGATGATAATGATAATAATGATGATGATGTGATGATAATGATGATGATAACAATGATGATGTGATGATGATAATGATAACAATGATGATGATGTGATGATAATAACGATGATGATGATGATGATGACGATAATGATGATGACAATGACGACGACAACGACGACGACGATGACCATGATCAGAGATTACGAATGAGATCCAGGAGCTCCAATTACAAAGAGACCTTTAGACATAAACGAAACGAAAACTTCCCTTACATAAGCCACTTCCCCCATAACCCACAACTTTATTCAGCTCTGTCAAACCACAGACTAAAACGTGGCTCATGAAATAAGTACACATAAGCAACGGAATGCATAAAGCTTGTCAGCGAGCCGCTGGAGCAAAAGAGGACACAAGCAGGAGGCAAATCACACTTGCAAATGGGACTCGAACACGAAAGGCTCACACACACACACACGAACCGAGACTGAGAGGGCGTTCGACCAAACGCTGCTTTACTCGTCTCACCGCCCCAGACCAGACACGCCCATACTCACGCCTACATTCCTCTCCCCACGCCCACACTATCCCAAAGCCAAACTACCCCACACGCTCACGCTCCCCCAACGCCGAGCACCCTCACGCCCCCAAACTTACGCCCACATTCCCTTTCGCCCAGCCACGCCCATATCCCTCCACACCCACGCCAACATTGCCCCCCATGATCAAAATACATCACGCCCCCACCCGCCAACATTGCCCCCCATGATCAAAATACATCTCGCCCCCACCCCCAACGCCCCCACACCCACATCCACCCCATAACGACCCCACCCCAAACATCTGCGCACCCAATGACCCCCACACACGTCCTTCACGCCCACATTCACCCCACACCCACGCCCATACTCCAGCAGCCTTCTTAATAGGGCACAAGCCAATATAAACGCAAATATTGTCATTATTCCTGAGTAGAAAAAAAAATTCGGCTTGCAAGAATCCTTCCGTAATAAAGAATGAAGTAGTTATCCTGAGACTAAAGTCATCCACCCGCCGTCCAGAATAAAATCCTTGAAGAGCACCACTGACGTCGTATTTTATCCCCAAAAATCGTTTGCTGTTGACTAGAATAAAATGATCAGAGGCGGCAATCAAGCAGAAGGAACGACGACTCTGATCAAGGGTGTGTGTGGCATTCTGGGATCTGAAATCACACACACACACACACACATACACACACACACATACATACATACACACACACACACACACATACACACACACACACACGCACACACACTCACACACACCACGAGCATAGCTCCCTTTCCGTATAATACAACTAGGTAAATACACAACATACACACAGGTATGATAAGAGTTAGACAGTAGGAGACGGGACCCAACGAGCGTTGCTCTTTTCCTGTATACTACAATTAGGTAAATACATATACACACACACGCACACACACACACACACACAACGTATATATATATATATATATATATATATATATATATATATATATATATATGTGTGTGTGTGTGTGTGTGTGTGTGTGTGTGTGTGTGTGTGTGTGTGTGTGTATGTCTGTGTGTGTGTGTGTGTCTGTGTGCATGTGTCTGTAAGTATATCTATATTGTTGGGACATTCTGACAGGTTGACGTGAATGGGAACAGGAACCACGCACAAAAGTTTTAGTCTGAGTTTATTCCAGACTAGTTTCGTAGACATGCTTTCTAAAACTTGTCGGAAATAATCTCAGACTAAGTCTCTTGTGTTTCCTATTCCCACCGTTTGTGTATCTGTGTGTGTGTGTGTGTGTGTGTGTGTGTGTGTGTGTGTGTGTGTGTGTGTGTGTGTGTGTGTGTGTGTGTGTGTGTATGCGTGTGTTGTATATATACATAATCCTAGACAAGAGCTTTAATACACGGCCACATGGTGTCTCGACGGGTCGACAAGGCCTTTGTGACGATTTGCATGTTAATCCTCAGCCAGTGGAGGAGGAGGAAGACGAAGAGGAAGAGGAAGAGGAGGAGGAGGAAGAGGAGGAGGAGCGCAGGTATGGTTTAATTCAAGCCGACGCTGAGAATCCTCTGATACATTATTCAACTTGTGCTGATGTTGTACCGATGTGTCTCCTCAGAGTTCGATCAACCACCCCTCCCACCCTCCCCCTCCCACCTCCCTACTCCCCCCTCCTCCTTCCCCTCCCCCTCCTCCTCCCTTTCCCACTCCCCCTTTCCCTCCCTCTCCCACTCCCCCTCCTTCTCCCCTTCCCACTCCCACTCCCCCTTTCCTCTTTCCCTCCCCCTCCCACCTCCCTACTCCCCCTCCTCACCTCCCCACTCCTCCTCCCCTTCCCACTCCCCCTTTCCCTCCCTCTCCCATTCCCCCTCCTTCTCCCCTTCCCACTCCCTTCCCACTCCCTTCCCAATCCCCCTTTCCCTTTCCCTCCCCCTCTCCCCTCCTCCTCCTCCCCTTTCCCTCCCCCTCTCCCTGCCACCTCCCACCTTTCCCCTCCTCCTCTCCTTCCCCCTCCTCCTCCCTTTCCCACTCCCCTTTTCCCTCCTTTTCCCACTCCCCCTCCTTCTTCCCTTCCCACTCCCTTCCCAATCCCCCTTTCCCTCCCCCTCCCCCTACCACCTTCCCCCTCCTCCTCCCTTTCCCCCCTCCCTTTCCCACTCCCCCTTTCCCTCCCGCTCCCACTCCCCCTCCTTCTTCCCTTCCCACTCCCTTCCCAATCCCCCTTTCCCTCCCCCTCCCTCTCCTCCTCCCCTTTCCCTCCCCCTCCCCCTTCCCTCCCCACTCTTCCCCCTTACTCTCCCCCTCCTCATCCTCCTGCTTTCCCTCCCACCCCTCTTTCCTCCACCTCCTCCTCCTCCTCCCCCTTTTCCTCCAACTTCCTCCTCCTCTCCTCCTCCCCCTCCCCCCTCCCCCTCCTCCTCTGCATGCACCAACGCCTCAGTGCACGCCATATTCCCAGGCTGTCTGGAAACCATCACTACATAATAAACACATAAGAATAGTAGAGACTGCAAGAGACCCTAAGGCCTACACTAGGCAGATCCATGTCCCTTACCACATTGCATCTCTATCCATAAAGTTACCTCCTCTCCTCTTAAAACAACCAATTGTTTCATAAAACCTTAATGCCATAAGAATAGAGGAGACTGCAAGAGACCCTATGGCCTACACTAAGGAGTTCTATAACCCTTACCAGTTATCTAATCGTCTTTTAAAACAACCAATTGTTTCAGCGCTCACTACACAAGAACATAAGAATGTAGGAAACTGCAAGAGACCATAAGGCCTACACTAGGCAGTTCCATGTCCCTTACCACCTGTCATCCCTATCGATAAGGTTATCTGATCTTCTCGTAAATCAACCAATAGTTTCAGCGCTCACTACACGGTTGAAAAGTTTATTCCATTCCTTAACTACACTGTTAATAAACCAGTTCTTGCCTATTTTCTTCTTAAACCTAAATTTGTTTGTCGTATACTATCAACCCTTGATTTAAGGTGAAGCTTGTAAATGGATTTAAGGTTCTCTTTATAAAGTTATGTATGAGCTTAGAAATAGTTTTAGGGGGCGAAACTCTTTGTAATGTTAAGCATGAACTTACAAAGGGGTTTCAGATTCTCTTTATAATGTTAAACATGAGGTTTGGGGGGGCGAGCCTCTTTGTTAGTTTAAGCATGAGCTTACAAAGAGTTTAGAGGTGGACCTCTTTGCAAAGGTGTTTCAGGTTCTCTTTATAATGTTAAGGATAAGCTTACAAAGAGTTTTGGGTTGGACCTCTTTGGAAAAGGGTTTCAGATTTTCTTTATAAGGTTAAGTATAAGCTTAGAAAGAGGTTGGGGGCGAACCTCTTTGTAAGTTTAAGCATGAGCTTACAAAGAGTTTTGAGGTGGACCTCTTTGCAAAGATGTTTCAGATTCTCTTTATAAGGTTAAGCATGAGCTTACAAAGAGCTTTGAGGTGGACCTCTTTGCAAAGGTGTTTCAGGTTCTCTTTATAAGGTTAAGCATGAGCTTAAAAAGAGGTTGGGGAGCGAACCTCTTTGTAAGATTAAGCATCAGCTTACAAAGAGCTTTGAGGTGCACCTCTTTGTAAGGTGACTCTGCGGTTCTTTATGAGTCATGAGATGCAAAAGGAATTAGAAGTATATGAAGCAAAGGTCCAGTACCATCGACCTAATACGAGAAGGAAAAAAAAATATATATATATATATATATATATATATTTATAGAGAGAGAGAGGGGGGGGGGAGTAGAGAGATAAAGGGAGTGAAAGGGGAGGTGACAGAGAGATAAAGAGTTGGAGAGAGATAGAGAGAGAGAGAGACCTACAGAACTTCTTATACAAAAACACAGGATCCCTCCCACATAAAATCACTCAAACTGTAATAAAGGAAAAGACACTTGAAGTTGGAGACTTCCAGAGCCTCACAGTAGGTAAACGGGAAACGAGGAAGAGGTAGAGAGAAGAAAAGGAGGAGGAGGAGGAGACTTCCAGAGCCTCACAGTGGGTAGATGGGGGTAGAGGAGGAGGGAGAGAGAAGAAGAGGAGGAGGAAGAGGCTAGACTGGGTAGAGGAAGAGGGAAAGAGAAGAGGAGGAGTTAGAGACTTCAAGAGCCTCACAATGGGTAGACGGGGTAGAGGAGGAAGGAGAGAGAAGGAGAATAGGAGGAGGAGGAGGAATAGGCAACTTCTAGAGAGAAGACGAGGAGGAGGAAGAGGAGGAGTAAAAGACTTCCAGAGCCTCACAATGGGTAGACGGGGTAGAGGAGGAGGGAAAGAGAGGAGGAGAAGGAGGAGTAAAAGACTTCCAGAGCCTCACAATAGGTAGACGGGGTTGAAGAGAGGAGGAGGAGGAGACTTCCAGAGCCTTACAATAAGTAGACGGGGTAGAGGAGGAGGAAGAGAGAGGAGGAGGAGACTTTCTGAGCCTTACAATGGGTAGACGGGGTAGAGGAGGAGGGAAAGAGAAGAGGAGAAGGAAGAGGAGGAGCAAAAGACTTCCAGAGCCTCATAATGGGTAGACGGGGTAGAGGAGGAGGGAAAGAGAGAGGAGAAGGAGAAGGAGGAGTAAGAGATTTTCAGAGCCTCACAATGGGTAGACGGGGTCGAGGAGGAGAGAAAGAGAGGAGGAGGAAGAGGAGGAGTATGAGACTTCCAGAGCCTCACAATGGGTAGACGGGGTAGAGGAGGAGGGAAAGAGAGAGGAGGAGGAGTAGGAGACTTCCAGAGCCTCACAATGGGTAGACGGGGTAGAGGAGGGAGAGAGAAGGGGAGGAGGAGGAGGAAGAGGAAGAGTACGAGACTTCCAGAGCCTCACAATGGGTAGACGGGGTAGAGGAGGAGGGAAAGAGAGAGTAGGAGGAGTAAGAGACTTCCAGAGCCTCGCAGTGGGTAGACGGGGTCGAGGAGGGAGAGAGTAGAGGAGGAGGAGGAAGAGGAGGAGTATGAGATTTCCAGAGCCTCACAATGAGTAGCCAGGGTAGAGGAGGAGGGAAAGAGAGGAGGAGGAGGAGGGTGTGTGCTAGTGTGTTCAATTGTGAATGTATGGTGCAACTCTATTATGGTGCAACCGTGCGTGTTGTGTCGGTCGATGACGCAATATATCAAAGTTGGTGGTGCAGTACAGAATACAATGAGAATACACTGGGATGCTGGGGAAGCCGAGGGAATACAATGAAATACATTAGAGCTCAATTAGAACACAATGCAACGAAATACAGTAGAATGTGATGAGGTAGAATGGGAGAGCGGAATGGATTTGAGTTTGATAGCCTATGATATATTCAAATACAATAAAATTCTTGGAGAGAAATTGTGAAAGGAAATGGATTAAGGTGGTGTTTAATACAGTAAAATATAGTATAATAGGTTTTAAAATGAAATTAAAATAAAACACGATTATGGTTAAAAAAGTGGAGGAGACGAACGCGAAAGGATGAAATGAAATTTAGATTTGGATAGCGTAAAGGTGGTAGCACATTAAACGAGCATGCTACTTGCTTTTGGTACTTCGTTTGAGTAGAAACGACTTCGGTTACAGTGTTCTAGACTCCCGTGAGGACGTCTCAACAATGTGTCTAACATTCTTATTTTAGGTTGCACTCTTAGTTCGTCACTCAGCTTCTCTCTCTATGGCGCAAGACTAATTTGACATTTGGAAACTTGAAGAAAAAAAATTAACTGAAGTCATTTCTACTCAAATTAGCAAAAGCAAGTAGCATGCTATCAAGAAATGTCTAGCGTGACGCCACCTTAACACGTTTTCTAGATTTCTATTCTTCAGAAGAGGTAACACAGGATGACTAAGAAGTCACCGACGGGTTTTGATTTTTTTTAACTGTCTCTTGGAGTGGGTGGGAGTGGTTTCTATGCCTTTTTACTTTTTGGCTACCCCCCCGTGTAGGGGGAAAAAGCCCTTGGTATATGCATGTATGTATGTAGGGTACGCGTACCAATGGAGAGGCACTTGCCCTATGCAGACGCATTTGACACAAAAAAAAACTTCTACCTGCTGATGGTGAATAGATAAGAGCATAATTATAGGCTCAAAAATCACTTAACTATCCCCTCATAATGTGACAGTCTTATCTTCCTAATCGAAATAGGTACGTGACTGCAGATGAAAATATTCTTTCATAAACAGTACTTTTTTTATTTCATCTCCTGCAGTCACGTACCTATTTGGATTAGGAAGGTAAGACTATGTCACATTATGAGGGGATAGTTAAGTGATTTTTTGAGCCTATAATTATGCTCCTATCTGTTAACCATCAGCAGGTAGAAGGTTTTTTTTTTGTGTCAAATGCGTCTGCATAGGGCAAGTACGTCTCCATTGGTACCCGTACCCTATGTCTCTTGGAGTGGGTTCCTCCCGGTGGTAGGAGGGCAATAGAACGCCCTGGGAAGAGATGGACACAGGGAGTGGAAGAAGCTGCTGAACAAAGAGGAAGAAGGAAATTGCAAGAAATAAATTCGAGATGACGAGGACTTAAGAGACAGAGACACCTTTGGCGAAGATTCGTAGAAACCGGATAATGACAGGCATAGCCCACCTTGAGTCTGGTCAGAAAGTATCTATGTCATTGTCGAAAATACATGTATGGGATCTTAATATGGTTTAACGTCACAAACTCCTCCCATCGGAAAGCAATGACGGTGCCCCATACAGAGGACGGTACTCCTTACAGAGGACTTTGTAGCGTGGAATTTAATGAACCATGCCCTTGGTTTAACTTCGCCGGTGGCAGGATTCGAACCACTATCCCTTCGACCTTACCGCAAGTAACGACGCCCTAACCCGCTTCCTATGGGATTTTGGTTTAACAACTCTATTGTCTCTCTTGATGTATGAGCAGCTACTCCAGCTTGCTGAAACCATATATTAGTCCTAAAGTTAATTGATAAAGAAATTATCATAAATTGCAATCCATCAGTGATCTTTTGGCCACCCTGTAATAGACGATTCCATTCAATTCCGGAAACAAATATTATAATATTACGTCATAATGGTGACGTCATAACATGTTAACCAATCAGGAGACTCTTGGTTAAAAAAAAAAAAAAAAAAAAAGCATAAAGGACACATGAACCCCAAACAGAAAATGGTGGAAAAAAGGAAGTCAAAAAAGCAAATTGGCGGAGTACACTAAAGCGGCTAAATTCAAAAAAAGCTCCCCTCTTTTGGCCGGCCGCATGTTTTTTTGAAAAATGATCATTTTTCATCCCAGCTGTATCAAAAGAATGAAAGGCTTTTGGTGTCCCTCGGATTTTTCGTTAACATTATCACTAATACCTTTCTTATCAGTATTACTAGTGCTGCTACCATATCGTTAGTAGTAGTAGTAGTAGTAGTAGTAGTAGAAAAAGTAGTAGTAGTAGTAGTACTTTAGTGGTGGAGGTAGCGTGGATGAGATGTAGACTATCATTCCCACTCGATCAGCTCTCAAAGGATTACAAAGGCGGAGCATGCCGACAGGAGACCTTTTGGTCCATAACTAGGTCGGATACAGAAAAAAGTTGATAAATTAATCAAATAAATAAGTAGATAATGACAAATAATAAACACACATAAAAATAACAAATTATAATGAATAATGAATAAATAGTAAAAATAAGCAGATAATAAATAAATAAATAAATAAAATTGTAGGCATTACAGCAGATAGCCTAGACGCTTATCAACCCACTTCCAATTAAATCTACTTCCTGGCAGCTTGAGACCATTATTTCTTGTTTGGTTTGCATTCAGTGTGAAAATATCATAATTTTTTATGTTGTCAATTCCCTTTAGAATCTTAAA
Source organism: Oratosquilla oratoria (assembly GCF_046742065.1). Taxonomy (NCBI): domain Eukaryota; kingdom Metazoa; phylum Arthropoda; class Malacostraca; order Stomatopoda; family Squillidae; genus Oratosquilla; species Oratosquilla oratoria. The sequence goes on along the minus strand of NC_134816.1, from coordinate 28,622,291 downwards.
GACCTGCATCAAATCTCCCCTGAGTCTACGCTTTTTTAGGGAAAATAGATTCATGTGTTTTAGTCGATTTTCGTATGATTTATTTCTAATATTTTTCATCAGTTTTGTGGCTCGCTGTTGTTGTGGACGAGCTAATAATCTATATAACTTGATAATGACAGAAGGATTTTTAAAACCAAATAATCGTGTAATCAGTTCTACAATCTTGACTTCTCTAAGGCCAAAATACACTGCTTAGATGATTTGGGAACATCACTGATGATTACGTCGAGATCCTTTTCATCATCCACTTTTGTTAACAAATTTTCAAATAAGTTGTAATCGTACTTACTGTTATTTCTACCTACGTGCATTACCGTACATTTACTTGTGTTAAATGTCATTAGCCACATTTCAGACTACTGCTGTAGTTTATCTAAATCTTCTTGAATATCTAATTGAATTAAGTGATCATTTACCATTCCGCACAGTTTTGTATCATAAGCAAATTTCAGTCCATGACTGCTTTCACCACACAGTTGCACGAGTATGGAGGTCGTTAAAAAGTAGTAGTAGTAGTAGTAGTAGTAGTAGTAGTAGTAGTAGTAGTAGTAGTAGTAGTAGTAGTAGTAGTAGTAGTAGTAGCAGTAGTAGTAGTAGTAGTAGCAGTAGTAGTTCCCCACCCTTAAATCAGCACACACACAAATCCTCGACTTTGAGCAGACTGTACTAGAAAGTAGGATGAACGATATTTTGTAATAGGCTTCATTAAAGGTAGATGATATAGAACATACAAGGGTAATCGACCAGTCATTAGCGAGAGAGGGGCAAATGAACTGAGTTTGTGGGAGACAGACCCTGACTGCTTTCACCATACAGTTGCACGAGTATGGAGGTCGTTAAAAAGTAGTAGTAGTAGTAGTAGTAGTAGTAGTAGTAGTAGTAGTAGTAGTGGTAGTAGTAGTAGTGGTAGTAGTAGTAGTGGTAGTAGTAGTAGTGGTAGTAGTAGTAGTGGTAGTAGTAGTAGTGGTAGTAGTAGTAGTGGTAGTAGTAGTAGTGGTAGTAGTAGTAGTGGTAGTAGTAGTAGTAGTAGTAGTAGTAGTAGTAGTAGTAGTAGTAGTAGTAGTAGTAGTAGTAGTAGTAGTAGTAGTAGTAGTAGTAGTAGTAGTAGTAGAGGTAGTAGTAGTAGTAGTAGAGGTAGTAGTAGTAGTAGTAGTAGTAGTAGTAGTAGTAGTAGATACGATATGAGGATACAATATGAGGACACTAGGGTCAAACAGGTAGTAGTAGTAGTAGTAGTAGTAGTAGAGGTAGTAGTAGTAGTAGTAGTAGTAGTAGTAGTAGTAGTAGTAGTAGAGGTAGTAGTAGTAGTAGTAGTAGTAGTAGTAGTAGTAGAGGTAGTAGTAGTAGAGGTAGTAGTAGTAGAGGTAGTAGTAGTAGAGGTAGTAGTAGTAGAGGTAGTAGTAGTAGAGGTAGTAGTAGTAGAGGTAGTAGTAGTAGAGGTAGTAGTAGTAGTAGTAGTAGTAGTAGTAGTAGTAGTAGTAGTAGTAGTAGTAGTAGTAGCAGCAGCAGCAGCAGTAGTAGTAGAAGTAGTAGTAGTAGTAGTAGTAGTAGTAGTAGATACAATATGAGGATACAATATGAGGACACCAGGGCCAAACAGATAGCATATGCAGATAATCTCACGGGGGCAGGAAAAGTAGCTGACTTAAAAATGTGGTGGTACCTGGTGTTGACACACGGCCCGGGCTTGGGTTACACTCCGAATGCAAAGAAGTCTGTCCTCATAGTGAAGCCAGAGTACTTTGACAATGCCAAAATTCTCTTTGAGAATTGTAAAGTGAAGGTAACAAAAGAGGGGGAAAGACATCTCGGTGCAGTGATCGGCTCAGAATCCTTTAAAAAGCAATATGTTGAGAAGAAAGTTAACGAATGGGTGGCGGAAGTTAGGCTTCTAGCCAACTTTGCAAAGACCGAACCGCAGGCGGTATATGCTACATTCATATATGGGGTTAAACATAACTGGAACTACATATTAAGGACGGTACCTAACATCACCGACCTACTAAGACCCCTTGAAGAAACCATCAGAAACGAGCTAATACCGGCCATCACCAACGGACGGACAATAAACGAAGAGGAAAGAAAACTCATTGAACTTCCACCTAGAATGGGAGGGCTAGGCATCTCCAACCCGCTAAACCTTGCCGACATAGAACACCAAAACTCCATGAAACTCACGTCCTCCTTGACAAACAACATCGTGTCACAAGATCAACGGAAGGAGACTAACATGGAGGAAATCAGAGAAATTAGAAGAAACATTTCAAAGGGAAGGGAGGAGAGGCAGAAGGAGGAACTTCAAGCACTTCTAGCTCGGCTATCGAATTGTATAAAAAGAAAGATAACAATGGCGCAGGAAGTTGGGGCGTCCAATTGGCTGACAGCACTACCAATCAGGGCAAAGGGATTCACCTTAAACAAAAGAGAATTCACGGATGCCATTGCCCTGAGGTATGGATGGCCATTGGGAGGGCTGCCTAACAAATGCTCCTGTAGTGCACTCCAGACCATGCGATGATATGCAAGCAAAGTGGATTCATTTGCATGCGACATGATGAGGTAAGAGATCTCACTGCCCAAATGCTTCAGGAGGTGTGAAAGGATGTGACTATCGAACCAACATTACTCCCACTAGGAGGGGAGAACTTCAGATACCGCACGTTCAACACATTAGATGAAGCAAGAGTGGATGTCAGCGCAAGAGGTTTCTGGACACGGGGACAATTGGCTTTGTTTGACATGCGAATATTTGATCCGATGGCCCCCTGTTACAACGACCTAACTATTGAGGCATCTCACTCCCGGAACGAGTATGAGAAGATAAGGATGTACGAAGAGCGTATACAGAATGTAGACCAGGGCTCATTCACTCATATAACCTTTACGACTTCAGGTGGGATGGGTCCTAAAGCAAAGGCATTCTACGCTCGGCTGGCAGAGGTGATGGCTGAAAAGAAACAACAACCAAAAAACAGCATTGTTTCATGGATGAGATGTAGACTGTCATTCTCACTCCTACGATTAGCCCTCCTATGCCTGAGAGGTCCCAGGTCCCCATCGCCCAAATCAGCACACATACAAAACCTAGATTTTTAGCAGACGGTGGTTGACAGTAGGATAAATGAACTCTTGTATTAGGTATTATAACAAAAGAATAAATAGATATATAAAAGGGTCGTCGACCACAGTCATTGTTGGGAGAGGGGTCAATGAACTGTGTCTATGGGAGATAGATCCTGCTGCTTCCACCACACAGTTCCACGAGGATGGAGGATAGTAGTAGTAGTAGTAGTAGTAGTAGTGGATTCACCTACATGAGAAATGGCGAGATAAGGGATCTCACTGCTCAAATGCTTCGGGAGGTATGCAAAGATGTGACCATGGAAACAACATTACTCCCATTAGGAGGGGAGAACTTTAGGCAACGATCGTCCAACACAGATGAAGCACGAGTGGATGTCAGCGCAAGAGGTTTCTGGACACGGGGCCAACTGCCCTTCTTTGGCATGCGAATATTTGATCCAATGGCCCCCTGTTACAATAACCTAACTATTGAGGCGTCCCACTCGCGGAACGAGAATGAGAAAATCAGGATGCACGAGGAGCCTATAAGGAATGTGGACCAGGGATCATTCACTCCGATAACCTTTACGACTTGAGACGGGATGGCAGAGGTGATGATAGCAAAGAAACAACAACCAAAGGGCAGCATTGTAGCCTGGAGGAGATGTAGACTGTCATTCAAAGGATTACAAAGGCGGAGCATGCCGACAGGAGACCTTTTGATCCATATCTTGGTCGGATGCGAAAAAAAAATCATAACAATAATAAAATAATAAATAAAAACTATAATAATAAAAATAAATAAAATACATAAATAAATGCATAGGTATAGTTAAATAATAAACAAACAGGTAAATAG
>NC_134816.1:28583327-28610827 GCF_046742065.1 Oratosquilla oratoria | reverse complement strand
TCTATTTATGTATTTATCAATTTAATTATCTATTCATTTATTTCATTATCTTATTGCATATTTATTTACAGTTGTCATTTATTTCTATTTATTTATAGATTTGTCTTTATATAGCTATATTATATATTTTCATTTGTCTATTTATCTATTTCCTTATTTAATTACTTATTTATTTACAGTTGTCATTTATTTTCATTTATCTATATATTTTGTCATTTATTTTCATTTATCTATATATTTATCTTTATGATTATATATTATTTATATATTTGTATTTATCTATTCACTTACCTATTTATCTATTTTCATAATTACTTATTTATTTACAGTTATAATTAATTTACATTTATTAATATATTTGCCTTTATACTTGTTTACTTTTTGCTTTGTAAAGACTTATTGGATTTAAGAGGTTAACTGTCTGTTTGTTGAAGGGTTTAATCCCATTCCGACCTCGGGTAACTTCTTTCGTTTAACCTCGGGGTTAGTGTTGCTTCAGTCTGCTTAAAACTTGATTAAATTTAATCCTCTTCGTTAGAAACACGGATTTATAATTCAGAAACGATCACTAGACCTATAAACAGGTTTAAGTCAACTTAACAAAGTTTAAGAAAATTTAATCAAGGTTAATTTAACTTAACCAAGTTTAAGTCAACTTGACCAAGTTTAAGTCAATTTGACCAAGTTTAAGTCAATTTGACCAAGTTTAAGTCAACTTGACCAAGTTTAAGTTAACTTTACCCAATTTAAGTCAACTTAACTAAGTCTAGGTCTACTTGACCAAGTTTAAGTCAACTTGGCCAAGTTTCAGTCAACTTGTCCAAGTTTAAGTCATCTTAAACAAGTTTAAGTCACCTTAGCCAAGTCTGAGTCATCTTTACCAAGTTGAAGTCTAATTCAGCTTGCTAAGATTTAAGTTAATTTAACCAATTCTAAGTCAACTTAATCAAGTCTAAGTTAAATTAGCCAATCTTACGTCAACTTGACCAAGTTTCAGTCAATTTAACCAAGTGTAAGTCAACTTAAACAAGTTTAAATTAACTTAGCCAAATTTAAGTCAACTTAACACAGTTTAAGTCAACGTGACCAAGTTTAAGTAAATTTAAACAAGTTTATATCAACTTCACCAAGTTTAAGTCAACTTGGCCAGGTTTAAGTTAACTTATCAAAGTTTAAGTCAACTTAACCAAGTTTAAGTCAACTTGACCAAGTATGAGCCAACATAACCAAATTTGAGTCAATTTAACCAAGTATAAGTCAACTTTACCTAGTTTAAATCAACTCAACCAAGTTTAAGTCAGTTTAACCAAGTTTAAGTCAGTTTAACCAAGTTTAAGTCAACTTGATAAAGTACAAGTCAATTTAAGCAAGTCTAAGTCAACTTAACCAAGATTAAGTCAACTTAACCATGGTTAAGTCAACTTAACCATGGTTAAATCAACTTTACCAAGTTTAAGTCGACTTAACCAAGATTAAGTCAACTTTACAAAGTTTAAGTCCATTACAATAAGTTTAAGTCAACTTAACTAAGTTTAAACAACTTAACAAAGTTTCAGAGAACTTCAACAAGGTTAAGTCAACTTAACCAAGTTCAAATAAACTTAAACAAGATTAATTAAACTTAGTCCATAAACCACACCATTTTGGTCCTTCTCAAAACGTGACTGATTTGGTGAAAGACTTATTATATCTCTGACGGACTTTCAATCTCTATTTCAATCGCAGTAACGTATACAGGACCAGAGGTTGCACCTCTCAGCAGGGGACAGATCGGCAGGCCTGCATTGAAATACAAAGGTTCTTTGATTTATTTAATCGAGATCGGTAATCTGTTCCACATCCCTGAATGAAATTATCTGGTATGTGTATGTATATATATATATATATATATATATATATATATATATATGTATATATATATATATATATATATATATATATATATATATATATATATATATATATATAACAGGTTATACAATTGATTGGAAAAAGTGGTAGACAAGCGCAGGTTGGAATACTATATTGCTGACGTTTCGACGTCAGTAGTATAGTGTTCCTACTCCAACCTCCGTTTCTCTATCACCTTTTCCACTTTCTCTCTCTCTCCCTCTCTCTCTCTCTCTCTCTCTCTCTCTCTCTCTCTCTCTATATATATATATATATATATATATATATATATACATATATATATATATACATATATATATATATATATATATATATATATACATATTATATATATATACATATATATATATATACATATATATATATATATATATATATATATATATATATATATATATATATATATATATATATATATATATAAATACGTATAATGTTATACAACATATATATACATATACAATATGTGTGTGTATATATGATTCACCATCGTCTTGGATCACGTGTTGGACTCGTGATCGACAGCTATTACCCTCCCGGAAGAACATAAGAACCTAAGAATGAAGGAGACTGCAAGAGACCATAAGGCCTGCACAAGGCAGCTCCATATCCATCACCACCTGTCATCCCCATCCATAAAGTTGTCTAACCGTTTCTTAAAACAACTGATAGTTTCAGCGCTCACTACATGGTTACTAAGTCTATTCCATTCGTTGACCACCCTATTAGTAAACCTATTCTTGTCTATTTCCTTCTTAAATCTAAATTTGTCCAGTTTAAATCCATTACTGCGAGTCCTGCCCTGTTGTTTTATTATGATGACCTTGCTTGCATCACCCTTGTTAAAGCCTTTGATCCACTTGAACACCTCTATTAGATCACCCCGCACTCTGCGTCTTTCCAGAGAGTGTAAGTTAAGGTGCCTAAGCCTCTCCTCGTAAGGCAAATTTCTGAGTCCATGTATAATTTTGGTCATCCTCCTCTGTACTGATTCTACTGAATTGATGCCCATTCTATAGCTCATATAAGACCGATCTATGGGTAAAGCTGTGACCTTACACGCGCACACACACACACCCAACTCCTCGCCCACGTGAGTTGGAATAACAACTCGCAGTGCAGCGATACTGAAATTATTTCAGTCCTGGGCGGGATTTCAACCCGGAACGCTGTAACGCTAGCCGGGAACCCTAACCACTGTGCTACGAGGTGTGTGTGTGTGCGTGTATGCGTGTGTGTGTGTGTGATTCACCATGGTCTAGGATCACGTGTTGGCCTCATGATCGACAGTTATTAACCTCCCGGATGAGAGCTTAGACCTCGTATGACCTATCTATGAATAATACTGTGATCTTACACGCACACATACACCCCAAATCCACCGACCACGTGTGTGTGTGTGTGTGTGTGTGTGTGTGTGTGTGTGTGTGTGTGTGTGTGTGTGTGTGTGTGTGTGTGTGTGTGTATGTGTGCATGTTTGGGTGAGTGGGTGTGGGTGGGTAGGTGTGCATATGTATCACTGCCAACGGCTCTCTACTCCTTTTAGACTAATTGAGCAAAAAAAAAAAATTATTCGCTAATGCAGCTGAAAAATTTAATTAAATTTTTTCGCAATTATCTTCCTTTGTACAGATTTGTCGTTTCCACTTTGTGTTCACGTGCCTTCTGCATTTGCGTGGCAGTTTCATACTTAGTTATTCAATCTTGTTTATCGGCTTATAAACCCAAACGTTCTATGTCAAGTTAGACAATCTGTATACATGTATAAACACACACACACACACACACACACACACACACACACACACACACACACACACACACACACACACACACACACACACACACACACATACACACACACACACACACACACATATATATATATATATATATATATATATATATATATATATGTGTGTGTGTGTTTGTGTGTGCATGTGTGTGTATGTGTGTGTGTGCGTGTGTGCGTGCGTGTGTGTGTATGTGTATATATGTATATATATATATATAAATATATATATGATAGATATATATAAATATAAATATGTATGTATGTACGTATATATATATATATATATATATATATATATATATATATCTGTGTGTGTGTGTGTGTGTGTGTGTGTGTGTGTGTGTGTGTGTGTGTGTGTGTGTGTGTGTGTGTGTGTGTGTGTGTATGTAAAGATATATATGTTTATATGCATATATACTTGTACACACTTATCTACATGCAGATATATTATTAACACCTAGACTCAAACGAGATAATGTAGTGTTCTCTTAGTGCTTTTGCTGCAAAGATGTACTTTATACATTTTTTGCAGCTGACGTTAGACTCTTTATTTCAACGAAAAAACTAAACGAAATCACCCGCTCTTGGCAAAAATAAACAAGTAAATAAATAGATAAAATAAATAAATAAATAAATAGATAAATAAATAAATAAATAAACAAATACAGTCCACGTCACATGAAACTAAAGGGAATAGACATTCGTGATATACGCACACTAACGCGTGTTGTCAACGTCCAGAAGGATTTCTGAATTGCCTGACCATTTTCTATTTCACTTGTCCGTTGGCAGATGGCGTCTGGATAGCCTACATACGGAGAATCGAACGATTCTTCCTTGCGTGTTCGTTATCTCTGATATAATATTATAAACCCTTTCAAAAAATTAAAACATGTGTTCCGGTGTCATTCAATAATAGATGAATATTATGTCAAACTGTTAGCAAACTTCCTAAACCCGTCCTACCTATGAATTATATGTACAGCTGGCAGAACTTATAACTGGTACAGTTATGAGAATGTTATGTTAAATGTCTTGTGTGTGTGTGTGTGTGTGTGTGTATTCACTTGGTCTTTGGATCACGTGTTGGACTCGTGATCGACAGCTATTTCCCTCCTGGAAGAGAGCTCAGAGCTCGTAGGTCCGATCTATGGGTAATGCTATGACCTTGCACACACACACACCCCCAACTCCCCGCCCACGAGAGTTGGAGTAACACCCCTCAGCGCTGCGATACTGATATTATTTCAGCCCCCGGGCGAGGATCGAACCCGGACCTCCGTAGTGGCAGGCCAGAGCTCTAACCACAGCGCCGTGTGTGTGTGTGTGTGTGTTCATTCAAGTACATAGAGCCATTATGTTCACGATATCATAGATTAATGGTAATAGAACCATAAAAACTTATACAGACCCTGATATATTACTATATAAATAAACACACTGTTGCCACATATAATGTCACCCTTCCATCATTGTGTATACTAATATACAAATAAACACAGTGTGCCATATATGGCAACTGATCTGATACTATGTATATTACTATGTAAACAAACACACAGTTGCCACATATGATATTATTGTTCCAATACTGTGCATTTCCCTGTGTAAACAAATGCACTTCTTCCATATGCAATATCATAGGTCCAATGGCTGTGTATATTAAAATGTAAACATACACTCTGGAATTGCATGAAATGTTATCGCTGTAGTGTCAAATGTAAGTATATTACTGTCCAAACACACTTCAACCACATGCAGCATTATTCTCCTTGATATTTATATTGCTAAATAAACAGATTGTTGTCACACCTCATTTCATTTTCCCCAGTACTGTGTGTATTATTGATGCTAAATGTAATTTTATTGTTTTGGGTGTTATGTATAACGTAAACAAACTTTTCTAGTTTTGTGTTTATGATAATGAAATAAAAACACAGGGTCATTTGTAGAATCCATCCCCCCGACACACACAATGATCAGCTATAGAATCTCCACCCCAGCTACACTCAATTGTTGAACCCCCCCACACACACACACTGATCAACTGTAGACTCCACACCCTAATTAACATAGGCCAAGCTAGTTTAGGTTAGGTTAGGTTAGGTTAGGTTATGTATCACGAGCCATAATCAATTTTAAAATGTTAGGTTAGGTTAGGTTAGATTGGGTTAGGTCAGGTTAGGTTAGGTTAGGTTAGGTTAGATTGGGTCAGGTTAGGTTAGGTTAGGTATCACGACCCATAATTATTGGTCGTGATAACCTGACCTAACCTAACCTAACATTCTACAGTTGATTATAATCAACTGTAGAATGTTAGGTTAGGTTAGGCTAGGTTAGGTTAGGCTAAATTAGGTTAGGCCAGGTTAGCTTAGATTGGGTTAGGTCAGGCTAGGTTAGGTATCACGAGCCATAATCAACTGTAGAATGTTAGGTTAGGTCAGATTAGGTTAGGTCAGATTAGGTTAGGTCAGGCTAGGTTAGGTTAGACCAGGTTAGCTTAGATTGGGATAGGTCAGGTTAGGTTAGGTTAGGTCAAATTAGGTTATGTATCTTGAGCCATTATCAACTGAGAATGTCCATCCTAGCAACACTGAATTGTACAATCTCCACCCTAAGCTCGTGGGGGGGGGGAGGTTTTACTATTGATACGAAACTTGTTCCAAGTCTGTGTATATCCCATTTTTGTCAGATGTAATATTATTGTTTAGTGATGTGTACATTACTGGTAGCAACTTAATGTTAGCATATGTGATGTTACTATTCTAGGGCTGTAGTTTATATATGAACTTTACTCGTTAGTAAGACTGAAGGCTGCACTTTACGTATATAAATAATGTGAACCACGTGAAAATAGCAGTTGGAGCAAAAAACACTGGAGACAGAGAATCTATATATTTCGATTGCAAACTGCAACCCTCTTCATTAAATACGAAGAGGATTGCAGTTTGCAATCGAAATATATAGACTCCCTGTCTCCAGCCTTTCTTGCTCCAACTGTGGTTTTCACGTGACCGACAAATGTCGTACTACATTATTCATCAGTTAATGACGTGAACTTTACTCGTACATAAGACAAGGAGGGTGTTTACATAAGTGCTGTTAACTGTACACGTAGGTGAGGCAATGAGGTCTACACTTTATGCAAATGATATGAACCTTATTCTTACGTAAGACAAATGAGACAGACACTTACTGACTACACGTGACACCATAAGACACCAATGAAGACACACTTGATGACTACATACCTACGACACTGAGGCTAACGCGTGTCGTCTTAGTCGGTTGAAGGCGGAAATCTACCCGACACCGGTACATCCCCTCGTCCTCGACGCCCACCGGTCGTAAGGAGAGGAGAACTGGGTTCATTCCCATTGTCAAACGAGCTCTGTCCCCAAGCACCTTCTCGTCGAACCAGTGGCCGCTGCCGCCGTGGATCCCACTGATGTGACGATCATCGTAACTGAAAATAAGAAGAAAAAATTTCATGAGAACATATGAATGGGGGAGACTGCGAGACGCCATAAGGCCTAAATTAGGCAGTTCCATGTCCCTTACCACCTATATGATGATCACTATAACTGGAAATAAGTCTTTTAACAAATACATTATGAGTTAGCCAGAATATAAACATTAGTTTGCGTTGTTGAAATAGCTCTGTATATTTCATTCACCATAAGACCATGAGAATAGAGGAGACTGCAAGAGACCATAAGACCTACACTAGACAGTTCCATGTCCATTTCCATCTATCATACCCATCCGTAAAATTATTTCATCTTCTTTTAAAGCAACCAATTGTTTCGGTGTTTACTACATGGTTAATAAAGCTATTCTATTTACAAACTACTCAATTGGTAAAGTTGTTCTTGCCTATTTCCCTCTCAAACCTAAAGTAGAAAAAATGTCCGAAATAATGATTTCGATTGGTCCTTTCAAGTTCTAAATTCTTTTATAAAAGCCATTACGCGTTTGCTAGAAAATAATAATTGGCTTACGTTGTTGAGACAACTCTGTAAATTTCATTCAACTTATATATATATATATATACTTATATATATATATATATATATACTTATATATATGTATATATATACATATTTATATATATACGTATATATATATATATATACTTATATATTTATATATATATACGTATATATATATATATATATATATATATACGTATATATGTATATATATATATATATATATATATTATATATAATATATATATATATATAATTTTCATACTGGGGTATTGGCTGCTTGTTATTGTGGCAAAGTAGCATGCAGTCGATACTTTAGGGTCTATATGGGGCGCCCCTACGGACCAGAGCCACACATCATTTTGTCTATGATAGAAGAAATTCTGTTCATAGAGAAATGATGACACTTTTATACTACGACTGTCCCTCCGTTATGCTGTCCCCCAACCCCTTGTTGCTGTCCTGTACCATTCCTCTGAGTATTCTCTTTCTGTGATGGGGGAATTCCCTGTGGTTGGGGGAAAAGAATACTGCCACCAAGTTTCCCACTTGGATCGTAAGAGGCGAGAAGAAAGGGACGGGGAGAGGGACTAGGCATCCTTCTCCCTGTAGCCCCACGGCCATTCCTAAAAAGAAAAGTGAAGGCATAAGGGGTGCTGGAGGGTCTCGGGCCAGCACCCTAAGGTTTGGGTCTTTTAATGTGCGTGGATGTGGTACAGATGAGAGTAAAAGGGAAGAGATAGGTAGTATGTTTGTGAGAAGAAAGATGGATGTGTTGGCTTTGAGTGAAACTAAGTTGAAAGGGAAGGGTGAGTGTAAGTTTGGGAGAGTAAGTGGGAGGTTATCAGGAGTGAAGAGAGGGCGAGGGAGGGAAGGGGTGGCTATTCTAGTAAGTGAGGAGATAGGTAAACAGGTAGTGGAGTGGAAGGAGGTTTCCTCAAGGATAATGTGGATGAAGGTGAAACTGGGAAAGGAGATGTGGGTCTTTGTAAGTGCATATGGGCCTGGCAGTGAGAAGAGCGTGGAAGAAAGGGAGGCCTTTTGGATAGATTTAAATGAGTGCATAGAGAGTTTAGGAAGAAATGTCAATGTAATAGTACTGGGAGACCTAAATGCTAGGGTGGGAAATGGTCCAATCGATGGAGTGGTTGGGAAGTGTGGAGTTCCAGGAAAGAATCGTAGTGGAGAGTTGATGGTGGAAATGTGTCTAGAAAGAGAGTTGATGATAGCAAATACAGTGTTTCGGAAGAAAGTCAAGCATAAGTACACATGGGAGAGGGTGGTGGAGGGAAGGGTGGTAGATAGAGCGCTAATGGATTATGTAGTGGTAAATAGGATTATGATAGGAAGAGTTAAGGATGTACATGTGCTAAGGGGAGAGGGTGGGGGAATATCAGATCATTTTTTGGTGGAAGGTAAGCTGAGAGTGGAGGATAGATGGAGAAGGAGGATAGATGGAGAAGGAGGAAAGGGACAAAAGGTAGGGAGGTTCTTAGAGTGAACTCCTTGAATGAAAAGGAAAAGGAGAAGGAGTACGAAAAGAAGCTGAAGGAGGAGTGGGAGGGAGTAAAGGATAGAGCAGAAATGGGTGTGGAGGAGGAATGGGGATGGTTCAAGGAGGGAGTCTTAAAGTGTGCAAGGATGGTGTGTGGAACAAGAAGGACAGGGGGAAATAGAAGAAAGGGTAGTGAATGGTGGGATGAGGAAACAAAGAAGGTTGTGGAAGAGAAGAAGCGAGCATTCACAGATTGGTTACAAAAGAGGACGGGGGAGTCATATGAGACGTACAAAGAAAAGAAAAGAGAAGTAAAGCAAAAGGTAAAGGAGGCAAAGAGGAGAGCAGATGTGAAATGGGGTAGGAGTATGACAGAAAATTTTGAAAGTAATAAAAAGATGTTTTGGAAAGAAATTAAGAGAGGAAGAGGAGGCGAATCAAGTAGGGAAGAAAAGGTAAAAGGTACAGATGGAGAGATGATAATGGAAGAGATGGCAGTAAGGGGAAGATGGGCAGAATATTTTAGGGAGTTGCTAAATGTGAAGGAGGATAGGGAAGGAAAGATAGCTGCAGTGGGAAATGCGAAGAAAATGAGAGTGATGAGTGAGGAAAATGGAGGAGAAATGAGGAAGGATGAGGTGAAGGCAGTTGTAAAGATGATGAAAGCAGGTAAGGCACCTGGTCTGGATGGATGCCATCCAGAATGTCTGAAAAAGGGAGGTTCAGTGATGGTGGACTGGTTGGTGAGGTTATTTAATGTTTGCTGGAGAGAGGGTAGAGTACCGGAGGACTGGAGAAGTGCCTGTATAGTTCCTCTTTACAAGGGAAAAGGGACAATTGTGAATGTAGTAGTTTTCAGAGGGATTAGCCTGTTAAGTGTAGTAGGGAAGGCTTATGGGAGGATCTTAATTGAGAGGATTAGGAGAGGAACAGAAGGAGTAATTGGTGAAGAACAGTGTGGATTTAGGACAGGTAGAGGTTGTGTAGATCAGATCTTTGTGGTAAGACAGATATGTGAGAAAGCTATAGGAAAGGGGAAGGATGTTTTTTGGGCTTTTATGGATCTGGAAAAGGCTTATGATAGGGTAGACAGAAAGGCACTGTGGGAGATTATGCAGATTTATGGGATAGGAGGAAAGCTTTTGGGAGCTGTCAAGAGTTTTTATGAGAGTAGTAGAGCATGTGTCAGGATTAGAAATGGAGAGAGTGAGTGGTTTGAAGTAAAGGTGGGACTTCGTCAAGGATGCGTTATGTCGCCCTGGCTGTTCAACTTATACATGGATGGGGTGGTGCGAGAGGTGAATGCTAGGGTAGTGGGTCAGGGATTGGAGATGGTTAAAGAAAATGGAGAAAAGTGGGAGGTGAGCCAGCTGTTGTTTGCGGACGACACTGCGCTTGTGGCAGGGTCGGAGGAGGGATTGAGGAAGTTGGTGGCAGAGTTTGGGAGAGTATGTGATAGAAGAAAGCTAAAGATAAATGTGGTTAAAAGTAAGGTGATGAGATGTACAAGGGGTGAAAGTGGCAGTAGACTGGAAGTGAACATTAAGGGAGAGCGACTGGAGGAAGTGGATAGTTTTAGATACTTGGGTGCAAGTGTAGCAGGAAAAGGTGGAGTGAAGGTGGAGGTAGAATGTAGATTGAGAGAAGCGAGTAAATGCCTTGGTGGTTTAAAGAGTGTAATGAGGAATAGACATTTGGGAATGGATGCGAAGAGGAGACTGTATGAAGGAGTGATTGTGCCAACAGCACTGTATGGGGCAGAAACGTAGAACATAAGAGAAGAAGAGAGAAGGAGTTTGAATGTGTTTGAGATGAGGTGTCTGAGAAGTATGGTGGGGGTTACTAGGCTGGATAGAGTGAGAAATGAGGAGGTGAGGAGGAGAACAGGGGTGAAAAAGGATTTGGGAGATAGGGTTGATGAAAGAATATTAGGATGGTTTGGACACATGGAAAGAATGAGTGAAGAAAGACTAGTAAAAGAGGTATGGAAGGCAGATGTGGAGGGAGTGAACATGAGGGGACGTCCTAGGATGAGGTGGATGGATGGGGTGAAGGGGGCTTTGGGGAAGAGGGGAATGTCTGTTGAGGAAGGAAGGGAGAGGACGGAAGACAGAGGTGAGTGGAGAATGGTTGTATATGGATGATGTTGTGACTGCATGAGGAGGAATGGGCGGGGGGGTGGGGGGTGGGGTAGTATGTGTGTGTAAATTTTGACGCAGCCCGAAGGGATTTCTCCCCGTCCTCGCCTTATATGCAAAGGGGGATGGAGAGGGGGGGTCGCCGATTAAATGAAGCGGCCTTGCTGTGGATGTACTGTGTCTTGTGACACTGCTTCTGACCCAGGGCGGTGGGCAGGGTGCAGGGATGACCCGTCATCCAGGAGGTGCTCAGATGAGAGGAAGGGTGGGAGGGGTGTGGAGTGTATTTAGGGATGAAATGGGTGGGAGTGTTTTTATGCCTTTCCCTTTTTGGCTACCTCCCTTGGAAGGGGGAAAAAGCCTTGGTATATGTATGTATGTACTTTAATAATCTAAGCTTAGGTTTGTATAAGTTAGATAACTATATTATTAAAAAGATTGTAAATCATTCTTCTGGAATCGGGTAACATTAGACCTTTCCCAGTTCCTCTACCACTATGTATATATTAGGACCTATGGTAATTTTCTGTATTCTTTGTACCCTGATGATGTCTTGAATAGACGAAAACGTTCGGTATTCATTTATTTTACTTTCCAAGTGGTTTCTGCAAGTATTGTTGTCACGTGTGCTTAGTGATTTGTTTTGCATATATATACATATATATATATATATATATATACATATATATACGTATATACATATATATATATATATATATATATATTGGTGTTAGAAATATAATAACTAATCATTTAAGTCCAGTTCTCATTAATACCGGTAAATCTTCCCATAAGAGTTGTTCTACAGTGACAGTAGTTCAACAGAAAGAAAAGAAAACACAACCAACTACTTAGTCCTAGACTTGGCGGAAGTAATTCAACACGAGGAAAAAACAACCTCACAACGCAAGCACTACAAGCAGACAAACACGACCGGTCAATGTTTAGTAAAAGATATTTAGTGCGGTTACTTGCCACTAGAAACGGCAAGATGATGTCTTGAATAGACGAAAATGTTCGGTATTCATTTCTTTTATTTTCCAAGTGGTTTCTACAAGTATTGTTGTCACGTGTGCTTAGTGATTTGTTTTGCATATATATACTGTATATATATATATATATACATATATATATACATATATACATACATATATATATATATATATAATATATATATATATATATATATATATTGGTGTTAGAAATATAATAACTAATCCTTTAAGTCCAGTTCATCATTTTGTTCTCATTAATACCGGTAAATCTTCCCATAAGAGTTGTTCTACAGTGACAGTAGTTCAACAGAAAGAAAGAAAAGAAAACACAACCAACTACTTAGTCCTAGACTTGGCGGAAGTAATTCAACACGAGGAAAAACAACCTCACAACGCAAGCACTACAAGCAGACAAACACGACCGGGTCAATGTTTAGTAAAAGATATTTAGTGCGGTTACTTGCCACTAGAAACGGCAGAGCTCGGGGCAAGGGGCAATAAGACGCCAAGGGGCAAGAAAGAAAGCCAGTCAAAGGTTTTCTTCTGTTGTGCAAGAGTTATTGCAAGAAGAGAAGAAGGGGCAATCAACCTGATGAGGTGAATGTTCCCCTATATTTCCAAGGGTGGAAGTATGTAATTACGTGAGTATATGGATGTGTGTTTACATGTGTAGGAAATATGTGTGTGTGTGTGCGTGTGTGTGTGTGTGTGTGTGTGTGTGTGTGTGTGTGTGTGTGTGTGTGTGTGTGTGTGTGTGTGTGTGTGTGTGTGTGTGTGTGTGTAATAATAAATAATAATAATAGTAATAAAAGGTTTATTTCTATTACAGTGGTACACTGACAATAATACATTGGAAAAGTTGATTAAAGATATAAAACTTGGAATATATACATGGAGCAATTTTACAATGAGTTAATTATGTGCACAATAGATGGGATAGCACTGTTTTTGTAGCGGTCTGTCCTTGGCGCTTTGATTGGTATGAGTCTATTTATGTGTCTAGTGGCGTGGCGAGTTGGTGGAGCATCAGGAGGGAGGAGGTGACGGTGTCTAGGGTGGGAAACCAGGCTTTCCCCAAATTTCCTTAGTGCCTCCCCGTGCTGCTGGGACACCCTAGATAGAGTAAGGGTGGTAAGAGCATGGTCGTAGCTGCTGTACTCCACGCCCAGGATGATCCTGCACGCTCTCTTTTGTACCCTCTCCAGCTTTTGTCTCTGTGTGAGGGTGAGTGAGCTGCACCAGGCTGGTGAGGCGTACATGAGGGTGGGGAGTATGAAAGTTTTGTAGACCTCCTGTAGCTCAGATGTAGGTGTTCCTAGTTTGTAAGACGCTGTCCTGACTATATTGGTGATATGTTGGTTCCAATTTAATTGAGCATCGAGTGTGATGCCCAAGATCTTGGTGGATTGCACCAATTGGAGGGGGTGGGGGCCCAATGAAAGTTGTGGAGGAGGTACTGCTTGGGTGGAGGTACAAAAGTGCATCACTACGGTCTTGTTGGTGTTGATTGTGACGTTGTTGTTTTCCGTCCACATCATGAGCTTGTTCAGGGTGTTTTGTAGTGGTGCGTAATCAGGCCGCCTGGTGTTGATGGGGATGCCTATGGTGCTGTCATCCACGTACTTCCATCTGTGAGGAGTGTCCATGAGGGCGTCGTTGATAAGGATAAGGAAGCATAGGGGACCCATTTTGGTACCCTGGGGGACCCCACAAGTTAAAGGGAGGAGGGGGGAAGTTGACCCTTGGTACCTGACCGCCTGCCGTCGTCCGGTGAGGAAATCTGCCAGCCATGCTATTAGGTGGGGCTGGATCCCCAGTTGGATGGCTTTGGAGAGAACAACATTGTGGTCAACAAGGTCAAAGGCCTTCCTGAAGTCTACAAAGGTAACAGCTAGGGATGTGTTACGCTTGTCTAGGTTGCTGTGAAGGAAGTTGAGTAGGTCAATGAGACAGTGAGTGGTAGAGGAGGATTTCATGTTGCCAAATTGTTGTGCATCTATTGAGTGTTTTATGTTGCTGTAAACGGAGTTAAAAACCAAGTCTTCACATATAAG
The DNA here is from genome assembly GCF_046742065.1 of Oratosquilla oratoria. Classification (NCBI taxonomy): domain Eukaryota; kingdom Metazoa; phylum Arthropoda; class Malacostraca; order Stomatopoda; family Squillidae; genus Oratosquilla; species Oratosquilla oratoria. The sequence continues at coordinate 28,596,447 of NC_134816.1, read as the reverse complement.
GCTTGGGATAGGGGTGATGGCGATGGGCCTAAGGTCACTTAGTGATTGTGGGCTGAGGGTTTTGGGGATGGGAGTAACATATGATGTGTGTGTGTGTGTGTGTGTGTGTGTGTGTGTGTGTGTGTGTGTGTGTGTGTGTGTGTGTGTGTGTGTGTGTGTGTGTGTGTGTGTGTGTGTGTGTGTGTGTGTGCGTGCGTGAGTGTGATTCCCCCATGGTCTTTTGGATCACGTGTTGGACTCGTGATGGAAAGCTATTTCCTTCCCGGAAGAGAACTCAAGAGCTCATATATGACCGATCTATGGGTAATGCTGTGACCTTACACACACACACACACACCCAACTCCTCGCCCACGAGAGTTGGAGTAAAAGCTCGCAGCGCAGCGATACTGAAATTATTTCAGCCCTGGGCGGAATTCGAACCAGGACCGCCGTATTGGCAGTCGGGAACTCTAACCACTGCGCCACGAGGTGTGTGTGTGTGTGTGTGTGTGTGTGTGTGTGTGTGTGTGTGTGTGTGTGTGTGTGTGTGTGTGTGTGTGTGTGTGTGTGTGTGTGTGTACGTGTGTGTATTCACTTGGTCTTTGGTCTTTGGATCATGTGTTGGACTCGTGATCGACAGCTATTTCCCTCCCGGATGAGAGCTCAGAGCTCGTAGGTCCGATCTATGGGTAATGCTATGACCTTACACACACGCACACACCCAACTCCCCGCCCACGAGAGTCAGAGTAACGACCCGAAGCGCAGCGGTACCGAAATAATTTCGGCCCTGGGCAGGATTCGAACCAAGTACTACGGGCACCACCATGCTAGCAGTTCAGCGCTCTACCAACTGCGCCACCGTGTGTGTGTGTGTGTGTGTGTGTGTGTGCGCTTACTTCCTTTACGAGACAGCTGGACTTAATCTCCTTATTCGCATCGAATCACTAACTATTGTCAATGTTTGGGAAAGCGAGAAGCAAATATTTCTTATTCATTCATTCATTTATCTATTTATTTGTTCACATATTTATTAATTTATTTATTCATTTAATAATATACCTCCTTCCTTTCCAGCCCCACACTTAAGAAATATAAAAACTATCATTCCTCTCTTATTATCTCCTTACTTTTCCTCTCCTCCTCCCCTCTCTCTCTCTCTCTCTCTCTCTCTTTCTCTCTCTCCTTCTCTCTTTCCTTTTCTCCCTTTCCTTCTCTCCCTCTCCTTCTCTCTTTTTCCTTTTCTCTCTTTCTCTCTCTCGAACTCTACATCTTCTGCTCTTCCTCTTCCTCTTCTTCCTCCTCTTGCCTCTTCTTCTTCTTCTTCTTCTTATTATTATTATTATTATTCTCCTCCTCCTCCTTTTCTTCTTCTTCTTCTTCTTCTTCTTCTTCTTCTTCTCCTTTTCTTCTTCTTCCTTGTTCTCCTTCTTCTCCTTCTCCTCCCTTTCCTGTTCTTTTTACTATTCCTTCTGCTAATCCTTCTCCTCATCTTCCTCCTTTTCTTCCTTCTCTTCCTTCTCCTTATTGTTTCTTCTCCTCCTCCTTTTCCTTCTCCTTCTCCTTTTCCCCCTCCTCTTGCTTCTCCTCCTCCTTCTCCTGCCTCTCCTTCTTCTCCTCCTTCTCCTATTCCTTTCCTTGTTGTTTCTTTTCCTCCTCCTCCTCCTCCTCTTCCTCCTCCTCCACCTCGTTTCTCTTTTCTTTTTCATCCGCAGACACAGGTGGGAGACGGACCTCAGCAATCCCACCTCCATTTGGGCCTCCACTCTCTCTCTCTCTTTCTAAAAAAAAAAAAAAAAAAAAAAAAAAAAACATGGTAGTGCGAGGTGGAGAGATACTGGAGGTTGAGTATGGAGCATTGAACACCTTTCCACACATTCCACACAATCCACAGTTCAACGGTGCACGACATTGCACAAGGGAACCAGTGACGGTGTCATAGCGGTGCCCTCCTATCGTCGCCTATGGGGGCACACCATTTCTTTTCTGGGGGATTTTTCTGAACCTTTAAGGATCAAATTGCAGACTTACAATGCGAAATATTCGCCATAAGTGTCAAGACTCATAGGATCTGTCAGTTTCAATGGCACCATTGGACTTCCGAGACCAGCACGCTTCCGATTATGCCACAAAGATTCTCTATAGTGCTACACTTACTAGCACATGATCCTCCAGAACATTGACTATCTAAAGAAGCTCTTGCAGAGTGTTTTCTATGCATTACTTATTGTAACTTATGAGGCTCTATTGTGTGTTGGTGTAACGCTATATGACTGTTCTAACGAACGTTTTGACCGTTTGCTATATGTGATGACGTCACGGGTTGGGCCACCTGGGATTGGCTGTCCGACGGAATGGCAGACGTAGTGGAGAGAAGGGTAACTCCGGCCGGCAGCGTTCTCAGGATCTCAGTCTCTGTAATTTTGTTGTTAGACGAGAAATATAGAAGCGTATTCCCAATGACTTTTACCACAACCATAGCCTTAGCAGTTCTCCCCTCCGGGTAACTCTCCTAATTATAGATGCATTCTACTCTTGTCAACACATTACAAGAATAAGATTGACACGCCACCTCTACCCCTGTTATGGGGGCCTGTGTATGTATAAATTATAATGAGTGTGTACATTTATCTATATGTATATTTATCTATGTATATTTATATTTGTGTGTAAGCATCTAGCGGAGTTGCGCTAGAAGGATATGTAAATACGCATCGGACATAATCCACGCAGAGGAGGCAGTCTAGTTTTTGCATTGGTTGTAAACGCACGCAGTCTGTCTCGTGTGTAGATTTTGCTTTAAATGATATTAATATCGTGTGTGATCTTTTTTATTTGCCACCCTGAAAGCATGGAAACACCCCCACCCCAGTCCCTCGAGCCTCCTACACTAGGAGACGCTGAGTATCTGCGGCCGAAGCCGTCACCTTTGCCTTGCTAGGCCCTTTGGGGACTGCTAGGACAGAAGGTAACAAACAGCCACTGTTGGGGAATCGGAGAAAACTATGGGACTCGAACCCACAACTAAGCAATTGCGAGACCAGCACGCTTCCTATTACGCTACAAAAGCCTGGGTAAAGTTACATATTAATGCTCCCAGGTTGAGGAGGAAGGAAGATAAGGAAATAATTACAGTATATGAGGTTAAGCGTGACCTTTTCAGTTCTAATTCCAGAGGAAACTCATTAAACACGAGAAAGAGGAAGTACAGAAGACTTTGCCCTACCGGGAAATGCTGAGCTGTGTGTGTGTGTGTGTGTGTGTGCGTGTGTGTGCGTGTGTGTGTGTGTGTGTGTGTGTGTGTGTGTGTGTGTGTGTGTGTGTGTGTGTGTGTGTATTCACCTTGGTCTTTGGATCACATGTTGGACTCGTGATCGACAGCTATTTCCCTCCCGGAAGAGAGCTCAGAGCTCGTAGGTCCGATCTATGGGTAATGCTATGACCTTACACACACACACACACACAACTCCCCGCCCACGAGAGTCAGAGTAACGACCCGAAGCGCAGCGGTACCGAAATAATTTCGGCCCTGGGCAGGATTCGAACCAAGAACTACGGGCCACTATGGTAGCAGTTCAGCGCTCTACCAACTGCGCCATAGTGTGTGTGTGTGGGGGGGGTATGCGCGCGCGTGCGTGTGTGTGTGTGTGTGTGTGTGTGTGTGTGTGTGTGTGTGTGTGTGTGTGTGTGTGTGTGTGTGTGTGTGTGTGGGGGGTGGGTGAGAGAGAGAGAGAGAGAGAGAGAGAGAGAGAGAGAGAGAGAGAGAGAGAGAGAGAGAGATTTACGACAGGAGACGCTTAGCAACGACCGGAAAAGTCACCTTTTCTTGGACAGCCAGGGTAAGTGGCAGTCACCGATGGTCTTTGGGCTCGAATTCAGACTTCTGGAAAGAGATCGAAGTTCATCGAACTGAAGAAGAAGAACGCCACAAGCAGGACACTAAGACGAGTAGGAGGAGGAGGAGGAGGAGGAGGAGGAGGAGGAGGAGGAGGAGGAGGAGGAGGAGGAGGAGGAGGAGGATCAGGGAAAGTGGGGAAAGGTGGGGGAGAAGGAAGAGGAGGAGGTGGAGGAGGAAAAGGGGAAAGAGTAGGGGAGGAGGAAGAGGAGGGGAGGAGGAGGGGAGATGCTATGGGAAGAGGACGATGGGGAGGAGAAGAATGGGGAAAAGGAGGAGGAGAAAAGAATAGGGATGAGAAGGAGAGGAGGAAGAGGAGGCGGGGGAAGAGGAGGAGGAGTACGAGGATGAAGAGGAGGAAGAAGAGAAGAGGAGGAGGAGTAGGAGGGAAGGAGGAGTAAGAGGAGGAAGAGAATTGGGAGGAAGAGGCGGAGCAGGAGTAGGAGTAGGAGGAGGAAAAGTAAAATGAAGAGGAAGAGGAGGAGGAAGAGGAGGAAAAGGAGGAGGAAGAGTAGGAGAACAGTCAGCAGCTGTCATTTTTCTCAAGCGAAAAAGCGAAAGAAAGTAAAAGTTGGGAGGAAAGATCACAAGTCCGGCCCGGAAATCGTCTGCAAGCTCCTGGAAATAGGCGAAGGCGTTGCTGTGATATGAACCCGAGTGACAGGGGGAGATTATCCTCTCCGACGTCCCGCTCCCGCGAACAAACCCCCCCCCCTTCCCTTTCGACCACCGGCATATGCAGCTATTAAATCGTGATACCCTTATTGGTTGATTTATGGCGCGCTGTGCGTAAAGACCGGAAGTTAAAAGCCTTTATGTCATTTACTGCTTCGATGGCTCTTAGATATATGATATGTTTGTCAAAACCGACAAATATTTAAAATTTTGTATTGTTAAATTCCAACCTCCCCCCCCCCCAAATGCTTTTTGAGTCAGTCTATCAGTTACGTAATATTTTTGACTGACAACACATTCATTCCTGGGCTAACAATATTTCATTTTTGTGATTTGTATATTCATTGCAATCCACCAAAACACATTCTACTCAAATTTGTGTCTGACAAATGTCGCACATTGAAAACTGGAATCTTGCTAGAAGAAATGAGGCCCCTTGTATATGAAGCTCATATCTTAGTCTCATATTATACCCTTAGATTTAAGAAGGAAATAGGCAAGAATTGGTTTACTAATAGGGTTGTCGATGAATGGAATATACTTGGTAACCATGTAGCAAGCGCTGAAACTATCAGTTGTTTTAAAAAACGATTAGACAACTTTATGGATGGGGACGACAGGTGGTGATGGATACGGAGCTGCCTAGTGTAGGCCTTATGGTCTCTTGCAGTCTCCTTTATTCTTATGTTCTTATGTTATAGTTCTATCATAGCGTCATTCATAAGTAATTCAAAGTAAGAAACCATTTTACATTTTGTACTAATGACACAAGAGCCAGACCTCATTTCTCCTCCTCATGCATAAGCACACACTAAGCTCATGGCTGCGTGAGGATTAATCTTGAAAATACATCAGGTGTCCTGGAACCAACCCAGAAGTGATCCAGGGCGTCCTGGAATCAACCAAAGAGTGTTCCAGGAAGATCTAATTCCTTTGATCTTCCAGTCATCCTTGAGGACCTCAAAAGGGTCCTTGTCTGACTTCTGAAGGTGTTTACTTGTTTGAGTATGATTACATTCATTAGGGTCTCAGTTCATTCTCTGCCCGAGCTACAATTTAGATGTTTCCTGTTATATGTTGACGATACAAGGTTCTGTCCACCCTTCTGGAAATTCTTGGTATAAATGGGTAAACATGTTTTTAACCTCAGTGGACCTTAGGCTTTCTGTTACAGCAAATAGTAAGCAATTAAAACCCTCGCTTTGAGAATGAGTGGACTGATATATGTTAATTTAGACTGGATGGGCACCTTCTTATGAGTAATGTATATGTGTGTATATATATATATATATATATATATATATATATATATATATATATATATGTATATACATATACATGTATATATATATATGTGTGTGTGTGTGTGTGTATGTGTGTGTGTGTGTGTGTGTGTGTGTGTGTGTGTGTGTGTGTGTGTGTGTGTGTGTGTGTGTGTGTGTGTGTGTGTGTGTGTGTTCAAACTCATGGCCCTTTCATTCACCCCCGGCAGATGTGTGATTTTCTTATCACCTTTCCTAGGTGACAGGGCACAAAGGGCAAAAAGTAAAATTTTCGTTAAGCGCCTCACGGTGTGTGCACGTTTTATTATTGTCTGTTGACTCTGGGGTCCATTCCTGGTAGACTGAGGCTGGTTCCTGGTAGATGAGCACTTATGCTTTTATTCTGGCTGCCGTCAGGCGATTTTGTTCATCTCCGTAGTCCCCATTTAGTCCCAGAGGGGTTATAAGCACATAAGAATGGAGGAGAATGAAAGAGGACATAAGGCCTACACTAGGCAGTTCCATGTCCCTTATCACCTGTCATCCTTAACTATAACGTTATCTCATCTTCTTTTAAAACAACCAATTGTTTCAGCGCTGACTACACGATTACTAACAACAGAAGAACATAAATATGGAAGAGTCTGCAAAAAAAAAAAAAAACACAGGGCCTACACTCGGCAGTTCCATGTTCCTTACCGCCTGTCATCCCTGTCCATAAAGTTATCTCATCTTCTCTTAAACCCTTAAGACCGCATGCGGCCTTCCGGGCTATCAAGTGCGGCCTTCTGCGGCCTTTGATATACATATTATTATTTTTAAAAGACCTTGAATATCTTTTAAGTCTGAAATCATTATACATCTGAAACTAATAATGTACACCACAAACATAGACGAAAGCAAAGTTAACCGTGTTCAGTGATGTCACTCCCAGAAATTGAAACCATTTTTATACTTATGTATATTTTTAGAATTAAAAAAAATTAAACTAAATTTTTAGGGAGGGGGGTGGAAAACTTACACCGTCCCCTAAAAAGGGATAAGATAATTGAAAAAAAAAAAAAAATTCAGTGCGGCTTCTATGTGGGACGATGAATTGTAAGGTGGCCTTCATGCACAAAAAGGTTCCCCACCCCTGTCTTAAACCAATAGTTCCAACCCTCACTACATGGCTTCTAAGTCTACTCAGTTCGTTAACCACTCATTTGGTAAACCATTTATTCCCTATTTCATTTTCAAGCCTAAATTTATTTCATCTAATTCCTTTGTTACAAGTCCTGCCCTGCTGTTTTTATACAATAAATTTTTCCGTAGAGGTTGGATTTTTTTTTCTTTCTTTTATTTTATATTCTGAGCTTCCGCAGGTACTTCATGTCTATGCTATCGCCGAACAAAAGAAAAAAAAAATCGTAATCGATACTGTGTGGAGTCCGCCTGAGGTAATATTTTTAGAACTCAAAGCAGCTACCAGGTATAAAAAATAATATTTAAAGAATTAATAATAAAAATAGTAATAATAAGAATAATGATAATAATAATAATTATTACTATTATTATTAATAAAATAACAATGATCAATAATAATAATAATAATAATAATAATAATAATAATAATAATAATAATAATAATAATAATAATAATAATAATAATGATAATAATAACAATAATAATAATAATAATAATAATAGAAATAATAACAGTAATAATAACAACAATAACAATAATAATAATAATGATAGTAATAATAATAACAGCAATAATAATAATAATAACAATAATAATAATATTATTATTATCATTATCATTATCATTATTATTATTAATTATTATTAATTATTATTAATTATTATTATTATTATTATTATTATTAATTATTATCAATTATTATTATCATTATTATTATTATTATTATTATTATTAATTATTATTATTATTATTATTATCATTATTATTATTATTATTATTATTATTATTATTATTATTATTATTATATGTTGTTGTTGTTGTTGTTGTTGTTGTTGTTGTTGTTGTTGTTGTTGTTGTTGTTGTTGTTGTTGTTGTTGTTGTTGTTGTTGTTGTTATTATCATCATCATCATCATCATCATCATCATCATCATCATCATCATCATCATCATCATCATCATCATCATCATCATCATCATCATTATTATTATTATTATTATTATTCTGCGACACTGCTTCTGACCCAGGGCAGTGGACAGGGTGCAGGGATGACCCGTCATCTAGGAGGTGCTAAGATGGGAGGGAGGGTGGAGGGGTGTGGAGTGTTTTCGGGGATGGAATGGGTGGGAATGATTTTATGTCTTGTCCTTTTTGGCTACCTCTCTGGTAAGGGGGAGAAAGCCTTGGTATATGTATGTATGTATTATTATTAATAGTAAAATAATAATAAAAACAATAATAATAATAATAATAATAATAATAATAATAATAATAATAATAATAATAATAATAATAATAATAATAATAATAATAATAATAATAATAATAATAGTAATACAAAATAATAGAAATAATAATAACTAATAATAATAACAATGACAATAATGATAATAATAATAATAATAATAATAATAATAATAATAATAATAATAATAATAATAATAATAATAATAATAATAATAATAATAATAATAATGATAATAATAATAATAATAGTAATGATAATAATAATAATAATAATAATAATAATAATAATAATAATAATAATAATAATAATAATAATAATAATAATAATAATAATAATAATAATAATAATGTCAATGATAATGATAATTGTGGATGGGTGGTAAAGGGAAGATGGGCTGAGGGAAATACTTTTATTCCTAACTAATTTCGCCGGAGTGATTTCTTCAGAGGAACAGCGCTCGAAGTCAAGCTTGCCAATTTATACATAACAAGAAAGGAACGCGGCAACGTGTCTTGCAGTAACACCAATCAACGTCTCTTGCAGTGAGGAATTCTTAACAGAAGAAATAAATCTAATAAAGTCAACTTTCGAAAGACTCAAGTGCAGTCTGTAGGAGAAAGTCCGTAATATCTTACATAGCAAAGGAGAAAAAGCCGACGTTCCAAACTCTACTCTAACACGAGACCTTGACAAGTTCATGTCATCCTCTAACATTCAACTTGCTGCATCCACTGGTACGAAAGTGAAGGACCTAGTAGCAAATAAACCAGACACAACCAAAAATAAGAAGAGTTTAGTTTATGAAATTCCGTGTGGTGGATGCGATAAAAAAATACTTTGGTGAAACAAGCAGGGGCCTGGACACTAAGCTAAAAGAACATAAAGCAGATATCAGACACTACAGGATAAGCAATGCGTTAGTTAATCATGTCAACGAACAAGATCATTTACCGAAATGGGATGACGCAAAAACAATAGTGGATACCCTCATCAGGCGAGGAAGAAAGGCGATTGAGTCCGTTTTCATCACCATCCAGAATAACATTGGTCAACTTGACATCGAGTACTATTCCTCTGAAGAAGCCACTCAGGCGAAACTAGTCAGGAATAAAAGTATTTCCTTCAGCCCTGGTTCCCTTCACCACCTATCCACATTCGTCACAATGTTCACACAATGATGATGATGATAATAATATTATTGATAATAAAGATAAAGAGATAAATACATAAGTTGGTAACTAAATGAATCAATGATGAACAAATAAAGAATAATGAACAAATATATATGCATAATCAGAACACAAAGCAGGTCGTAATCTTGACAGAGAAACCGACTTCACGATTTCCTCTCTCTCTCTCTCTCTCTCTCTCTCTCTCTCTCTCTCTCTCTCTCTCTCTCTCTCTCTCTCTCTCTCTCTCTCTCTCTCTCTCTCTCACTCTCTCTTTTTTTTTTTTTTTTTTTTTAAAGTAAAAGAAAAGGTATCTCGCCACGTCCCTCCAAAAGCTGCTGAACCGAAGACGGGGACCGACCCAGGTACAGAAAGGTGTGGTGTGCAGCGACACTAATCCACTGACATCTGCTGGCACCTAACGGTTCCTTCCTCCTTCCCCTTCCCCTTCCCCCTTCCCCTTCCCCTCTTCACCCCACCACGTGGCGAAAACGTGTAGGGATTTGTTCGGTAGCGTAAAGAGGGGGAGGGGGAGGGCTGAAGGAGAGAGGAGAGGTCAGAGGGGAAGTAGAGAGAGAGAGAGAGAGAGAGAGAGAGAGAGAGAGAGAGAGAGAGAGAGCGAGAGAGAGAGAGAGACATGTGGATGTAATACTAAGAAACGGACAAGAGCTAAAGGAATTAATAAATAGATTAGTAAATGAATGATCTTTTGATCACTAGCCGCGAAAGCATGGTAACTGATGTAGAAGTCGGTGAATCTGTTGCAAATAGCGATCACAACCTAGTTAGATTCAAACTCCTAAACAATTTTAGAATAGATACTTGTGTTTCTAAAATACCCGATTTCAGTAAAGCTCAGTTCATAGAACTACGTCAGGAGCTTCAGCTTACAGATTGGGAGGCAAAATTAAACGAAAGACCTGTAGATCAGATGTGGGAAATATTTCAAAATACGCTCACTAAGATGATTCAAACTTACATTCCTTTTAAGGACAGACGTCCCCCAAATCAGGCTTGCCCAAAGTGGCTCGACAAAGAAACTGAAAAAAGTATTGCTAAAAAGAGACAGGCTTATAAGAAATATAAGTGCTCGCGTGCATCTAATGACTATGAAAGTTATGTATCAATACTGAGAAATTTAAAAAAGACAATAAGAAAAAGAAAACGACAATACGAAATGAACATCGCTGAGAAATCCAAAGAGAATCCCAAAGAATTCTATAGTTACATTAGAGATAAAAAGGTTGTTAGGAATCACATTGGTCCACTATTATCTGCTGACGGTCAACTTGAATATTCAAATGAAGGAATGTGTAATATCTTAAACAATTATTTTAGCTCGGTATTCGTAAACGAAACACCTCAAGGTGAATTCCAAACTGAAACCTGTGAAAAGTCTAGGGTAAACTTACTCACTACGGTAAATATAACAAAAGAAAAAATTAAAAGGTGTATAGACAAACTCAAAGTTAATAAAACACCAGGGCCTGACGGTTGGCATCCAAGAATCTTAAAGGAAATGAAAAATGAGATTGTTGTTCCATTAGAAATTATTTTCAAGAAATCCATCATATCCGGAGATGTCCCAAGAGAATGGAAGCTAGCTAACGTTACTCCCATATTCAAAAAAGGTGACAAAAAGAAACCAAATAACTATAGGCCTATAAGTTTGACTTCAATCGTAGGAAAAATAATGGAAACTATCATCAGAGATGCTATCGAACATCATTTAGAAAGTAACCGTTTGATAAATGATAGCCAGCATGGTTTCAGACGGAAACGTTCTTGCGTGACTAACTTACTCGAATTATACAACACAGTTATCTCGAATTATGACAAAAGAAACAATATAGATTTAGTATATCTAGACTTTGCAAAAGCTTTTGATACCGTCCCACACGAAAGACTACTTACTAAATTAGCTTTGCATGGAATAAGTGGTAGCCTATTAGGTTGGACCAGTAATTGGTTGAATGATCGAAAACAGAGAGTTGTTTTAAATGGAAAAACTTCTGGATGGAAAAGTGTTGCAAGTGGAGTTCCTCAGGGTTCCGTTCTTGGGCCACTTCTATTCATAGTATATATAAATGATATAGACCATGGACTAAAATCTACTGTTTCCAAATTTGCTGATGATACAAAACTGTGCGGAGTGGTAAATGATCACTCAAACCAATTAGATATTCAAGAAGATTTAGATAAATTACAGCAATGGTCTGAAAAGTGGCTAATGAAATTTAACACAAGTAAATGCAAGGTAATGCACATAGGTAAAAATAACAGTAAGTACGATTACAAGTTATTTGGAAATTCGTTAACAAAAGTGGATAGTGAAAAAGATCTCGGCGTAATTATCAGTAACGACCTCAAATCATCCAAGCAGTGTATTTCAGCCTCTGAGAAAGCAAATAAGATTCTAGGACTGATTGCGCGATCTTTTTATTTCAAAAGTCCATCACTCATTAACAAGCTATATAAATCGTTAGTTCGTCCACATTTGGAATATGCTGTTTCCGTATGGTCACCTGTTTATTATTTAACTATACCTATGCATTTATGTATTTTATTTGTTATTTACATTATTATAGTTTTTATTTATTATTTTATTATTAATATGATTTTTTTTTTCGCATCCGACCTAGATATGGATCAAAAGGTCTCCTGTCGGCATGCTCCGCCTTTGTACTCCTTTGTAATAAAACAAGAATAGATAAATAGGTAAATATACTTATTAATTATTAAATGGACAAAAATAAATAAGTAGACATATGAGATGAAAAGAGTAAAGAGAGTACTGAAGAAAATAACGAAGAGAGAAGTGGTGGAGTTAAAAAAAAAATCGGTGTCAACATGACAACTAGCCTAAAATAAGGATTCCAGATGAATCGGGCGTCTTCCTGGGTGAACGCCAAGAGATAGGAAGCACGGAAAGAACAGGTAGAATACAGGAAAGGATGAGGTAAAGACAGAGAAGATTGCATGAGTAACGTGGCAGAGGTTAGCACACTCACTAGAGTTATCTAAGGCTGGGAGAGTTCTTCGTCTAGTAGTGGCCTTTAAATGATTGGTGATCTAGATTTACTTGATGGTAAACTTATGAAAGATTCAAGATAAAAAATTATTTTAGTTCCTCCTAATTCATCAGATTCTCGGTCCTTCTTTCACGTTCACTCCTTCCACTTCTGTTTCCCAAATTCTCTTTCCTCTTCTATTCCTTTCTTGACCGGCTTTGAATGTTTAAAGTCTCTTATTTCTTGTTCATTTATAAACAATTGTTATACCGTGGAATCGGTGTTCCAGGCCAGGCTATGCTTTTTCATTTTCTGAAATGTGTGTTCTCCCCTGGAATCAACGTTCCAGGTCAGTCAAGGCTTGTTCGCCTTTTATTTATTTATTTATTTATTTTTTATTATTTTTTTTTTTTTAAGTAGTGTGTTCTCCCCTGGAATCAACGTTCCAGCCCAGGTACAGGTTGTTCGTTTTCTAAAGAGTGTGTTCTCGACTGGAATCAAAGTTCCAGGTCAGGTGGGTGTTGTTCGTTTCCTGAGCTGTGTGTTCTCTCCTGGAATCAACATTCCAGGCCAGTCAAGGCTTGTTCATTTTCTGAGAAATGTGTTCTTCCCTGGAATCAAAGTTCCAGGCCAGGAGGGTGTTGTTCGTTTCCTGAATAGTGTGTTCTCCCCTGGAATCAACGTTCCAGGCTAGTCA
>NC_134816.1:28563327-28568327 GCF_046742065.1 Oratosquilla oratoria | reverse complement strand
GAGAGAGAGAGAGAGAGAGAGAGAGAGAGAGAGAGAGAGAGAGAGAGAGAGAGAGAGAGAGAGAGAGAGAGAGAGAGAGAGAGAGAGAGAGAGAATGAAAACATTACCCGTAGACTGGGCCATTATGTGATTGCTGAACTCTCATCTGGGAGGATAATAGCTATCAATCACGACTCCAACACGTGGTCCAAGACCATGTCAATCACACACACACACACACACACACACACACACACACACACACACACACACACGCTCACACGCACGAACGCACACATACACACACGCACGCACACACACACAGTAAAAGATAGATCAGAACCAGGGAAAGGTAGAGGAGAAGAAGGACCAATTAGAACAAGGGATGATTGAAACAGAGCCACGAACGAATCATATCAGTTCCACAAGAGAGTGAACTTCGAGGGAAGGTACAAATGGTAAATGCAAAGACAAACCAAATCTCTTCCTTGATCCATTATTGGAAAACGGAGACACAGGGAAGCAATCCCCAAATTGAAAGTAGATGGAATAGTTTACGAAGATGCAGAAAAGCAAACGAAAATAATGAATAAAGGTTTCCAGTTTGTGTTTACCAAGGAAAGTGGGATTGGTTGGGTAGGAATTGCTAGAAATGTTGTGATGAATGACGGAAAAGTGGCAGAGAGAAGTACAAGAAACTGACGGAGATAATTGATGTGCGAAAACCCCTCAGGATCTGCTGAAATATGAAACTGGGTCCTCCAAAAATGCACAGAACAAATGATCTCAAAATTGAGTACTCAGAGAAAACAGAGAATTGGTGAACAAGAACCATGAGCTAATTTGTCTTCCTTAGAAGAAGGAAAATTGCCTCGAGACTGGAAAAAGGCCAATGTGGTTCCAATACACAATAGGAGGAAGCAAGACTTGTGTCTTTGATCAACATGGTATGTAGTTTAATTAGATAAATTGATAAACAGATATAAGTGTATTTGTTCATACTTTTCTCTCTTGTCTCTTATTCTTCTCCTACCATCTCTCTCCCTCTCTCTTCCTGCCATCTCTCTTTCTCTCTCTCTATATATATATATATATATATTCTCTCTCTCTTTCCAAAAATAATCTAGGTCAAAATGACTTTAGTCTGGCCTTGGTAAGAGTCAAAGGAATTCGCGCATTCCAGCAACATTGCAACCAAAGACACGAAACACAAAAATGTGTTCCAATTTTATTGATGCAACGTCTTTTGTGGATTCTGGTCCTTGCAAGGATGGTCGATCTTAAGTGTATAAGGGGTTTTATCAACAGGGGTGATTTCACATATACGTGAATATATATATATATATATATATATATATATATATATATATATATATATATATGTGTGTGTGTGTGTGTGTGTGTGTGTGTGTGTGTGTGTGTGTGTGTGTGTGTGGGTGTGTGTGTGTGTGTGTGTGTGTGTAATATGTATATGTATATCTATAAATATATATATATATAAAAATACATATATATATATATATATATATATACATATATATATATATATATATATATATATATATATATATATGTTTGTGTGTGTGTGTATGTTAATGTGCGTGTACGCACTATATGTATGTTTGTGTGTATGTATGTATATATGTATGTATATATGCATGTATGTATCTACAGTGTGTGTATGTGTATACGTATATATATTGAAAAACCTATAAACGAACGTTGACCGTTAAAGCCGTTGAAAACCGTTAGAAATTTGAATTCTACGAAGGCGAGGAAAACCGAGAGGATAACGAAGGTCGTAGAGGCAGGAACGGCCAACCAATTAAGAACGAGAGAAAGAAAGGGAAGGAGCCACACAGCAAATGAAAGATAAACAAGCCTTCTGGGGGTAGACAACATGTCGGATGGATTGCAAAAGGATAAGCATGAGGTTGGTAAACTCAGCGAAGAAAAAAGAAATATGCTCACTCCGGGTTTCAAAATTTTTCGTCTCGGCCCCGGGCAGCTGGTGTGGTACATCTACTTTTTTTTTTTTTTTTTTTTTTTTTTTATGTCAACGCCTGTAAACACTCCAGAGGAAATTCACGTTCATTAACTATCAAAGTGTTTACTACTTTGCCGAATATGTAACCGGCGCTTCTATCCTTCGCGACAACATTGCTCCGAAGACATGGAATTAGAGACAGTGAAGAAGATATCTATGATGATTACCAAAACGAAGGAATACCAAAGATTCAATTTATTAACATTATTTTCTGAATTCCTCTAGAACCTATGCTGTGTCTAATCAAACAGGCATCAATTGAAAGAATCACACTAATGACTTTAATCAATTAATACAATATCCAATACATTCTTATAAGTATACAACTGTACACCAAATAAAACTCATCCTCAGACTAAAACCGAATTATACAATAACCAATACACGATTGAGGACAAGAGACTATATTCCTGACCGGTTTCGCCTTTGAGGCTTCTTCAGAGGTAATGCGAAACCGGTCAGGAATAAAGTCTCTTGTTCTCAATCGTGTCTTTCCATTCTTACCATTCATATACCTGCCCTGAAGTCACAATAACCAATACACAATCATGTATATACAATAGGACAACGATACAGTAATACAACAATACACTATGTAGGTCACAACACCATATCATCAACAGAGAGTAATGAGACAGCAACAGTAGCCGTGTGGTTCCTGTTTTATATCTGTTACACATGACATAAAACTCTCTTTTTAATGTCCCCTCTGGAATAAAGCGACACATTTACTGCCATGGACAGTCCCAGGCCTAGATAGGAGAGAGTGTGCATAAAATATATACATATATGTATATACAAACGCATTGAACTGCGAGAGTAAATACCTAAATGTCTGCCATGAAATGCTTTTACTGCTGCATTTGAGACTCTTTGAATATTATGTATGTGTATATTTATGTGTATATGTATATGTATAGGTATATGTATATGTATTTGTATATATATATATATATATATATATATATATATATATATTCATGTATGTATATGTATTTGTATATGCATACTTATATGTATATGTATATGTATATGCTAATAAGAATACGTATTTGTATATGTACTTGTATATATATATATATATATATATATATTTATGTGTATATGTATATGTATATATATTATATATATATACATACACATATGTATATTTATATATGTATATGTATAGATATAGGTATATGTACATGTATATGTATAATTGTATGTACATATGTATACATGTACACGTATAAAAGCGCTGAATAAGTCTACTTGCTTCCCATCCTTTGTGGAATAGATGCACCTTTGTTGAAACGTCCTTAATCCCTCTCCCCGCGGTTTGTTCCTGAGACGAATACAATTACTCGGTATTAGGCACGACAGCCTTTGTCGAGGATGTCAGTGCAGCCTTTGTCGAGGGCGCTACTCCAGCCTTTGCTGAGAGTGACAGTCCAGCCTTTGTTGACAGTGTCAACCTAGCCTTTGTTGGTAGTGTTAGTCCAGCTTTTGTTGACAGTGTCAACCTAGCCTTTGTTGGTAGTGTTAGTCAAGCCTTTGTTGACAGTGTCAGTCTAGCCTTTGTTGAGTGTCAGTTCAGCCTTTGTTGAGGGTGTCAACCTAGCCTTTGTTGGTAGTATTAGTCTAGTCTTTGTTGAGAGTGTCAGTCTAGCCTTTGTTGATAGTGTCAGTCTAGCCTTTGTTGAGAGTGTCAGTCCAGCCTTGTTTGATAAAGTCAGTCCGTCCTATGAGCCTTTGTTAAGGAAACTAGTTCAACCTTTATCGATAGCGCTACTCCATCCTTTGCCAAAGGCGCCACTCCAGTTCTTGTAGATAGCGTCGTTCCCTGCACACTCATATCACAGGGTACCAAGTATCTAGTCTACAAACTTAATGTCAATGATTATGTTTAACGTCGCGAAACCCCCTCCTATCAGGAGGCTAGCACGGTGCCCCTTACAGAATACTTTGTAACATGTAATTTAATGAACCATAACCTTAGTTCAACTCGCCGGTGGCAGGGTTCGAACCACCCTCACCTTGACCTCCGCCGCAAGCAGCGACGCTCTAATCCGCTCGGCCAGCGAGCCTTTCCAAAACTTTATGTAGTTTATTTAAACTTTTACCTAAACCATAAAAATGGGTTTAGTTATGAGAATATTAATTAGATCAGGATTAATATTCATGATGTAGATTTTATAATATTTTTGTTTCTGAATTGTATTTTGTTTTTCAACGACGAATGTGTATAAAGCTTTGGTAAGAAGGTTGATATGAATATTAAAAGATATTACAAAGGCGGATAATATCAGCTATTTCATAGAATTAATCAGGGTGCAAAAGAATTCACAGAAAAAAAAAAACAGGGAACCCCGACATACGTCGGGTCGATGACTCATTTGCCCCGAGATACGTCGGGTCGATGGCTCGTTTACCCCTAGATATGTCAATTCGATGGATTAGTCGCCCCAAGATACGTCAGGGCGATGGCTTAGTCGCCCCGAGATACGTCGGGTCGATGGTTCTGTTGCCCCAAAGTACGTTGGGTCGATGGCTCGTTTGCCCCTAGATACGTCGGGTCGATGGCTTGGTCGCCCCGACATACGTCGGGGCGATGGGTTAGTAACCCTGAGATACGTCGAGTCGATGGTGGTATTTGTAATATGATTTAACGTCGCAAACTCCCCCCCCCCTATCAGGAGGCTAGGACGATGCCCCTCACAGAGAATTTTTAGCATGGAATTAATGATACATGCCCTTGGTTTAACATCGGCGGTGGCAGGGTTCAAACCGCCATCCCCTCGAACTTAGCTGCACGTAACGACGCCGTAACCCGCTCGGCCACCTAGTTTCTGGTGATATTTGTACAATAGATAAACATGGTGACCACAATGTCTGTACTTACCGCTTAATGGCATTAACTAAGACAAAACCGCTTAATTGCATTACCCAAAACATGTTGTATAAAGTGTTTGTGTATTAGTTACAAGATTTT
>NC_134816.1:28555827-28558327 GCF_046742065.1 Oratosquilla oratoria | reverse complement strand
AATAAGTTTCACACAGAAGAATATTCACATTGAAGAAGCTTCACACTGAAGAATATTCACAGTAAAGAGGTTTCACATTGAAGAAGTTTCACATTGAATAAGTTTCACACAGAAGAATATTCACATTGAAGAAGCTTCACACTGAAGAATATTCACAGTAAAGAGGTTTCACATTGAAGAAGTTTCACACTAAAGAAGCTTCACATTGAAGAATTTTCACACTGAAGAACCTTCACACTGAAGAATATTCACAGTAAAGAGGTTTCACATTGAAGAATATTCACACTAAAGAAGCTTCACATTGAAGAATTTTCACACTGAAGAAGCTTCACACTAAAGAAACTTCACACAGAAGAATATTCACATCGAAGAAGCTTTACACTGAAGAATATTCACATTAAAGAGGTTTCACACTGAAGAATATTCACAATGCAGAGGTTTAACATTGAAGAATATTCACACTAAATAAGCTACACATTGAAGAAGTTTCGCACAGAAGAAGCTTCACACTGAAGAAGCTTCGCACTGAAGATGCTTCTCACTGATAAGTATTCACATTGAAGAAGCTTCAGATTGAAGAATCTTCACACTGAGGAAGATTCTCACTGAAGAAGTTTCACACTAAAAAGCTTCACACTGAAGAATATTCACATTGAAGAAGCTTCACACTGAAGAAGATTCTCACTGTAGAAGTTTCACACTGAAGAAGCTTCACACTGAAATACTTCTCAATGAAGAATTTTTACACTGAAGAAGCTTCGCACTGAATAAGCTTCACACTGAAGAAGTTTCACACTGAAGAAGCTTCTCACTGAAGAAACTTCACACTGAATAAGCTTCACACTGAAGAAGTTTCACACTGAAGAAGCTTCTCACTGTAGAAGCTTATCACTGAAGACGGTTATCACTGAAGAAGTTTCACACTGAAGAAGTTTCACGCTGAAAAAGCTTCACACAGAAGAAGATTCACATTGAAAAAGCTTCACACTGAAGAAGCTTCACACTGAAGAAGATTCACACTGAAGAAGTTTCACATTGAAGAAGCTTAACAGTGAAGAACTTTCACACTGAAGAAATTTTACATTGAAGAAGCTTCACACTGAAAAAGCTTTATACTGAAGAAGCTTCTCACTGAAAAAGCTTCACACTGAAGAAGCTTTACACTGAAGCAGCTTTACATTGAAGAAGCTTCACACTGAAGAAGCTTATCAGTGAAGAAAATTTGCAGTGAAGAAGCTTCTCACCGAAGAAGCTTCTCATTGAAGAAGCTTCACACTGAAGAAGCTTCACACTGAAGAAGCTTCACACTGAAGAAGCTTCACACTGAAGGAGATTCTCACTGAACAAACTTCACACAGAAGAAGCTTCACAGGGAAGAAGCTTCACACTCAAGAAGCTTCACGCCTAAGAAGATTCTCACTGAACAAACTTCACACTGGTTTCCACTTCAAACTTGGACTTCGAGGATGATCTACTTCTCTGTCTATCTGGAGAAAGAAATTTATCGATGTCGAAGAAAGCAAGAGAGCTCATTAAGTCTGTTTCTGACAAGACTGAAGTGTGGAGCTCCGAGTTTCAAGAGAAACGCTGAAAGAACGCTAGAAATGTGCGCGTGTAGAGCATCCTTGATTCACTGCAGTGTGTGTGTGTGTGTGTGTGTGTGTGTGTGTGTGTGTGTGTGTGTGTGTGTGTGTGTGTGTGTGTGTGTGTGTGTGTGTGTGTGTGTGTGTGTGTGTGTGTGTGTGTGTGTGTGTTTGTCCGTGTGTGGTGCCGAGGTGCGAGTCGTGAAAAATTCTCGTCTTTTTTCTTTCTCTCTTCGACTGAGATAGACTATTCGTTATGCGTTAGTATTTACGTTATCTGAGCAAATATTTGGTGGAAAAAACTATGGGAAGAGCAGTTCATGGCGTCAGATATGCATGAATGACACTCAATTGGTAAGTTGGTTAAAGCTGAATTGGTATTGGCCTTCAACAAAACAAGTTTGCGAGAGAACTTACTTTCTGTAAACATCAACGTAAACTAGGCACGATCCTTTGACTTTAGGATACAGAAATCAACTGATTCACAAGAAAGGTAAGAATTATGAATAAATGAATTAGTAAACAGATAGGCAGACAAATAAACAGGTAAATAAAACGAACTACTAAGAGAACAACAACTGCAACACAACAATGCCAAGAGTCTTCACCATAATCCGTCTGGAGACTTTATTAATTTACTAGGCATTTCCACCATCACCCCACCACCACCTCCATTTTTTTTTTTTTTTTTTTTTTTTTTTTTGTCTAAGTGGCACCATACCTAAATGGCAACCAACCTCAACTAAACCAAATCCTTTCCGCTCAGACAGCGGCCCTTTGGCACTTCTTCCCTTATTCTTTTATCCCGCCCCACTCCCCCCCCCACTCCCCACTCCCCCCCACTTCCTAAGGGGAGTCTATTCATCTCCCGGACACTCCACCGGAGGCCTCCGGACTTCATCCCGATTAATCATCAG
>NC_134816.1:28548327-28550827 GCF_046742065.1 Oratosquilla oratoria | reverse complement strand
AAGAATGAAAGGAGAGAAGAGAAGGGAAAAAAGAGAGAAAGATAAGGAAGACAAAGAGGAGGAGGAGGAGGAGGAGGAGGAGGAGTAGGAGCAGCAGGAGGAGGAGGAGGAGGAGGAGGAGGAGGAGGAGGAGGAGTTGGAGGAGGAGGAGGAGGAGGAGGAGGAGGAGGAGGAGAAGAAGGAGGAGGAGGAGGAGGAGGAGGAGGAGGAGGAGGAGGAGGAGGAGGGATTGAGCTAAGTAATGTAGGTCCACCATAAATGTATTAAATTAGAGATGAAGTAAAAATAGACGCAGGAAAAAGGGAGCCCAGGCTCCACAGCAGACGACGGACGTACCTCGCTCGCTCCTCCTCCTCCTCCTCTTCCTTTGAGATGGTAGTGATGAGGGTGGTGATGATGACAGTGATGATGTTGATGATGATGATGATGACGGTGATGACGATGATGATGATGGTGACGACGGTGATGATGGCGGTGATGGTGATGATGAAAATGACGATGATGACAATGACGATGATGATGATGATGATCACGATAATGATGATGATCACGATGATGATGATGATGATGATGATGATGATGATGATGATGATGATGATGATGATGATGATGATGATGATGATGATGATGAAGATGACGGTGATGATGTTGATGATGATGACGGTGATGGTGATGATGAAAATGACGATGACGATGATAATGACGACAATGACGAAGATGATGATGATGATGATGATGATGATGATGATGATGATGATGATGATCACGATAATGATTATCACGATGATGATGATAATAATGATGATGATGATGATGATGATGATGATTACGGTATGATATTGACAATAATGATGATGATGATGATGATGATGATGATGACGATGGTGATGATGAAGATGACGATGATGATGACGACAATGACGAAGATGATGATGATGATGATGATGATGATGATGATGATGATGATGATGATGATGATGATGATGATGATGATGATGATGATGATGATGATGATGATGATGATGACGATGATAACCTTATAACGATGGCCTCAACATTAGTGATTATGGTGGTGCTGCCTATCCTCCTCTTCTTCCTCCTCCTCTCCTCTTCCTCCTCCTCCACCTTCTCCTCCTCTTTAGCCAACGACGCGAACCGGATTATTCCCAGCGCTTGTATTCCCTCTGCTATTCCCTTCACGAATTCCCATTTCTCACCTCCTCGTCATAGGAGAGGCTTACACAAGGAGGAGCTTAGCGTCCGCCAAAGCCCTCTCGTTTGTCCGGCGTCCTTGTGCGCGCCGGATGAGACTCGAACCCGGAAATGTGTAATTACGAGAAGAGATCGAATACTAAAATATCCTATGTTGGTGTTATAGGTGAGGAGTCTTTGGGCTTAAAAAGGGCACCTTTGCCTTGTGAGCTAGGATAGCCAGGGCAAGTGGCCGTCACCGGTGACGAGGTGAGTTCAAAGTATGAGGTTCTTAAACGAGCTTAAAGTTAACTGGCTTCGTATTGAATGGCTCAGTTAATCTCATTACGCCTAGCACCAGTTCATTTATTAATCTATTTACCAATTCATTTAATTTATATATTTATTCTATATATTCATTTTATTTAATAATTTATCTATTAAGTTATTTACTTATATATCTATTCTACTTATATATCTGCATTTTTATTAATTCATTTATCTATCTATTTATCTATTTATTTATTTTATATACTCATTCTATTTATTAATTCATTTGATCTAATCATTTATATATTAAGTTATTTATCTATTTATCTATTCATTTTACTTGTAAATCCAACTTTTTATTCATTTATTTATTTTTTTATTCTCTCTAATCATCAACTGTATTCATTTATCTATTTATTTATTTGCTTATTCTCTTGTTTAGTTATCAATTTTCATTCATTCATTTATTAACACATTTATCTATCTTTTTATCTCTTATTTTATTACCTTTTATTTATCTATCTATTCTTATCTTTTATCTATTATTATCTTTCTTATTTATCTATCTTTTTATCTATTATTTTATTATCTTTTATCTACCTATTTATTATTATCTTTTATCTATTATTATTTATTTATCTTATCTATCTATTATTTGTGGCTCCTTACACGTACATAAAATTGACTTCCCACCAATCAAATGCCAGTCTAGTCTCCATGATATATAATCTTCCCTTTACTAACGTAACACTTCACAAACCAAACCTTAAAAACACGTAGTGATATTACCAGTTCAGTCTCCATTACACATAATCTTAACTTTACTAAAGTAATAATACGCAAACGAAATCTTAAAAACACGTACTAAGTCTAGAGAGACTTCATTTCAAACACAAAAAGATCTCACAAATGATCACAGCATATTTTGACTTAAGACTTGATACTCACAGCTAACGAGGAGAAAGGTAGTAGGAGAAAGGTAGTAAAACACGACATTGCTTAGACATGGGCAACATCACAATGTAAAACAAAAAAATAG
>NC_134816.1:28535827-28543327 GCF_046742065.1 Oratosquilla oratoria | reverse complement strand
TATGTATATATATATATATATATATATATATATATATATATATATATTTATATATATATTTATATATATATTATTATATATATATATATATATATAGATATATATATATATATATATATATATATATACATATACACATATATATATCCTTATCCCTTTCTCACTCTCTCTATTTCTCTATCTATATCTGTCTATCTACTAATCTCTCCTTCTCTCTCTCTCTCTCTCTCTCTCTCTCTCTCTCTCTCTCTCTCTCTCTCTCTCTCTCTCTCTCTCTTATACATGTATATTAGAGTGTTTTCTTTCTGAAGAGATAAATATTAAAACATAATTCTTCCGTTGGCTTTGTTTATGTCCTTATTCCTCTTCTGTCCCGCCGCCATAAGTTGTATTATCCTTCGCCTTTCGTAGCCTCTCGAGGCTCTGAGAGGCCGTGAGAGGTTGTGAGATAATGTGAGATAATGTGAGAGGCTGTGAGAGGGGGTATGCATGCTAAATGGTGACAGAGAGAGAGAGAGAGATAGAGGAAGAGACAGACAAAGAGAGAGACAGAGGGAAGGAGATATATATATATTTGGTTCGTTTTGGATACTCGGTGCGTGGAACCCCGTGGGATGCAACCTACCACAGGGCTTGACACGCCGTGTGATGCTGGTACGTGCCTGTGACATTTCCTAATACCATCCTTCTCTTTATTACATATATATATATATATATATAATATATATATATATATATATATATATATATATATATATATATATAATATATATATATATATATATATATATATATGATATGATGAAGGTGTAAAAAGAAGACACGAGTCTAGTTCCGAGTTCCTGAGTTTACTCCTGACCGGTTTCGCTCTATGCTTCTTCAGAAGCATAGAGCGAAACCGGTCAGGAATACACTCAGGAACTCGGAACTAGACCCGTGACTTCTTTTTCCACCTTCATCAACTTGTCACAATGTACCAGCATATATATATATATTCATATCTTCTTGTTTTTTTCATGTATAATTTCTGTGTTCAGCAAGATTCCAAAACGTTGAATGAAATGTAATCATACATTCGGATTTCTTTCTTTTCCTTTATTCTACCGGGCTCTTAAGAACATCCGAGCTTTTCTGAAAAAATCGAAGATATTCCGAAAAAAAGTGTGTGTGTGTGTGTGTGTGTGTGTGTGTGTGTGTGTGTGTGTGTGTGTGTGTGTGTGTGTGTGTGTGTGTGTGTGTGTGTGTGTGTGTGTGTGTGTGTGTATGTGTGTGTGTGTGTGCGTGTGTAAATTATTTCCTTTCCATTGTGAAACCCCTAACTTTGACTGTATATGTACGTGTGTGTGTTTCCGTTTCAGTGTTAAATTCCAACTTTGTATGCAGACTATATGTACGTGTGTGCGTTTATGTGTGTGTGTGTGTGTGTGTGTGTGTTTTCTTTCCAGTGTGAAACCCCCAGCTTTTTCTTATATGTACACGCGCGCGTATGCGTGTGTGTGTGTGTTTCTGTGTGTGTTTATGCGTGTGTATTTCTGTGTGTGCTTGTGTATTTGCTTTCCATTATGAAGTCCCTAACTTTGACCAAGCATTTCAAAAGACTAAACATTTGTTCAAAGACTAAACAGCTGTTCAAAGACTAAACATCTGTTCAAACACTAAACAACTGTTCAAACACTAAACAGCTGTTCAAAGACTAAACAGATGTTCAAACACTAAACAGCTGTTCAAAGACTAAACAGCTGTTCAAACACTAAACAGCTGTTCAAACACTAAACAGCTGTTCAAACACTAAACAGCTGTTCAAACACTAAACAGCTGTTCAACACTAAACATCTGTTCAAAGACTAAACAGCTGTTCAAACACTAAACAGCTGTTCAAACACTAAACAGCTGTTCAACACTAAACATCTGTTCAAAGACTAAACATCTGTTCAAAGACTAAACAGCTGTTCAAAGACTAAACAGTTGTTCAAAGTACTTTTATATTTGCTGATTTATAAACATTTCTGAAGCGGGCATAGGCAAACATGTTGCACTTTACATTCCAAGCTGCATTTTTTCCTCAAGCTGTGATATATTACTGTAATCTTTTGGCATTTCAAGACTTGAACTCTTGGTATTTATGGGCAGAGAAATTCTATTAATTTCAGCCCAAAGTTTATTGCTTTTCTTGGCTGAAATTTATTTTTCATGTACTACGTAATCTATTTCAGCATCTATTGTATTCATATTTGATATGGTAATGTTGAAGACAATTATCTAAATATTAATTTAGTAATATAGTGGTATTAATATCTAATTTATTAATTCTGTATCTACTTCCGTATCTACTTGTCTACTGATTAATTCCGTCTGTTGATGATGTATCTATTAATGTATTTCAAAACTCGGCTTCAATAAAGAATAATTGGTCTCTTTTTCCTTTTTTCTTGCTGCGTTAAGAACGTAAGAACATAAGAATGAAGGAGACTGTAGGAGACCATAAGGCTTATACTAGGTAGTTCAATTTCCATTACCACCTATCAGCCCTATACATATAGTTAACCTTCCCTTAAAATAATCGATAGATTCAGCACTCACTACATGGTTACTAAGTCTATTCCATTCGTTAACCACTGTATCGGTAAACCAATTCTTAACTATTTCCTTCTTAAATCTACATTTGTCCAATTCAAATAAATTAAAGCGAGTCCTGCCCTGTTGTCTTAATATGATGACCTTGTCTGCATCACCCTTGTTAACCCATTAAACTCCGATGACAAGATGTCTTGTCATTTGGTCAAATAAAACAAAAAATCATAAAACACCAAAATGTTTGATCAAACACCAGAAAAATATGACGTCAGTCCTCGCTTCGCTGCGAGCGAAGCGAGGACCGGCGTCATATTTTTCTGGTGTTTGATCAAACATTTTGGTGTTTTATGATTTTTTGTTTTATTTGACCAAATGACAAGACATCTTGTCATCGGAGTTTAATGGGTTAAAGCCTTTGACCCATTTGAATACTTCTATTACATTCAACTTTTTGTTAAATACATAAACACTTTTTAAAGCTGTTGCCAAATCGTTTAACAAAAATAGACTTAAGTTAAAGTCTTAAGGTGACGGCACACCCGGATAGCATGCTACTTGCTTTTGCTACTTGCTTTTGCTATTTCGTATGAGCAGAAACGGTTTTGGTTACAATACTCTAGATTTCCGTAACAACTTCTCAACAATGTGTCTAACATTCGTATTCTAGATTTAATTTCACTTAGTTCGTCATTCAACTTATCATTTTATGACACAAGAATGATATGACATTTGGAAATTTGAAAAACAAAAGATCGTACCCGAAGTAGTTCCTACTCAAAGGAAATAGCAAATGCAAGTAGCATGCTAGCCAGAAATGCCTAACGTGCCGCTGCCTTGTCACAAACATGGCTTTACGTAAAATCGTAAGAATCATAAACCTAGGTTACGTTTATGTTACAACTATAGCCATTTTAAATTTTTGTTTTTGTTTTGAATTTGTTGTTGTTGTTGTTGTTGTTGTTGTTGTTGTTGTTGTTGTTGTTGTTGTTTTTCTTGTGCTGAATTGCCCTCGTGTTGAACTGTCCTTGCGTAAAGATCCCCCCATATCTCAGATGAAGATTAATCTATTCCAAACCAACGTTATTCTTTAGGATTCTTAGCTCTGTCCTTTGTTTAAAGGTAACAGCACACTAAGCAAATCTCGCTAGCATGCTACTTGCTTTCGCTACTTTGGTTTAAAAACGACCTCGGTTACGATCTTTTGTTTTTTAAATTTCCAAATATCAAATTACTCTCACGTCTTCTAGTGAAAAGCTGAATGATAAACTAAGGGGCATTTAGACGGTCAAACGGTTTGACAAACCCGGTTTGTCAAACAAGTGTTTGAAGTGATGTTTGACCGTGTGAATAGGGTACTTGGTTGTCAAACACGTTCGACAAACGTGTTTGACGACCAAATACCCCATTCACACGGTCAAACATCACTTCAAACACTTGTCTGACAAACCGGGTTTGTCAAACTGTTTGACCGTGTAAATGGCCCTTTAGACACATTGTTGAGATTTTCTTAAGGAAGTCTAGAATACTGTAACCTTAGTCGTTTCTACTCAAACTAAATAGCAAAATCAAGTAGCATGCTAGCTTAGTGTGCCGTCACCTTAACCCTTTGTGTGGGGAAAAGGACACATCCGAGAATTTGAAGACTTTGTTGATTTATAAATATTTCTCAAGCAAGCATATGCAAGTTTCCTTCGAACTGTGATATATTACTGTAATCTTTTGGAATTTCAAGACTTGAACTCTTAGTATTTATATACTAAAACCAGACGATTCTATTCAGCTTAGAAGAAATACTAACATCAATACCATTCTAACTGTATCACCATTCAGATCATTTATACATATTGTATCTTTGAAAGCCGGCCTACTCAAATACCAAATGGTCTTCTTCCACAAGCTTTGTCTATTGTATCACGTATGAAGTACTGACTACATAATTTGCATGGTGTAGATACTTTGGGACCTTTAGTCACATCCCTACGGACCACAGCTACGCAGGATTATTTTATGGTTGAAGACTCATCGCCATTCAAAAAAAAAAAAAAAAAAAAAAAAAAAAAACCTCTTCCACCCTTTCGGGACTGTAGTCACATCCCTACGGACCAGAGCTACGCAGGACCTTTTTATGGTTGAAGATTCATCTCCACTCAATAAATAAATAAATAAATACATAATCAAATAAGAAATAATTCTACTGCCCTACCTTTTGCTACCCTCCTTACATATAAAAACACATGTTCAGTGCGATATTCTCCAGTAGGAAAGAAACGCTGGTTATTTGGACAAAATACAACCGTTTATTGTATCCCCTCCTTTTCCATCCCTCCTCCTTCTTCTCCTCCCTCTTTCATGCTAGTTATTACCGAAAAAATAAAACCATTATTTACACTCCTATCACCTCCTCCTCCTCCTCCTCCTCCTCCTCCCCTGCTCCTCCTCCTCCTCCTCCTCCCCTGCTCCTCCTCCTCCCCTGCTCCTCCTCCTCCCCTGCTCCTCCTCCTCCTCCTCCCCTGCTCTTCCTCCTTCTCCTAGTCCTCCTCATCTTCCTCCATGCAATAATTTTTCCTAAGCTAATTATTGCAATAAATAAACAAATAGACCAATAAATAAAATAATTTACATTCCTTCATACCCCCTCCTCCTCCTCCTCCTCCTCCCCCCCCCTCGCCCTAGCTCTTCCTCGTCCTCTCTCCTCCTCCTTCTCGTCCTCCCTCTTGTATGCAAGTGTTACTTCTCGCATCGATTGTACCGAGGTCGGGCCTCAGCTAATTTGGCTTTTACGGCAAAACCATTAACCATACTCAACATTATGGGGGGGATTTGAGGGTAAGACTGTCAACTTTCAACATCTTCCAACCGGAATACAGTCGCAACCAAGATGACTTGTATAACACATTTATACATATACATATATATATATATATATACATATATATATATATATACATATATATATATATATATATACATATATATAATTATAATATATACATATATATTATATATATACATGCATGTATATATATATATATATATATATATATATATATATATATATATATATATATACTGTATATACACATATACATATATATCAAGAAGCTAGATGATCTCATATTATGTGTATTATATATATATATATATATGTGTGTGTGTGTG
The DNA here is from genome assembly GCF_046742065.1 of Oratosquilla oratoria. Taxonomy (NCBI): domain Eukaryota; kingdom Metazoa; phylum Arthropoda; class Malacostraca; order Stomatopoda; family Squillidae; genus Oratosquilla; species Oratosquilla oratoria. Next base: position 28,537,594 of record NC_134816.1, on the reverse strand, counting down.
TGTGTGTGTGTGTGTGTGTGTGTGTGTGTGTGTGTGTGTGTGTGTGTGTGTGTGTGTGTGTGTGTGTGTGTACATGCATGTACATACATACACGCACACATACCAAACGTCTATTTCTTCCTTTATAAGGGCAAGCATCCCTCCTAGATTTTTTTCTAATTTCAGCTTATCTTAGAACGAAATACCAAATTTGGATAACCGACGCCAGGAGACGCTTAGCATTGACCAGGGCACGTGGCAATCACTGGTATCTGTTGAATACCAAACCGGGGTCAATGGTCTTCATTAGTAAAAAAAAAAATGCGGTGTGTGTGTGTGTGTGTGTGTGTGTGTGTGTGTGTGTGTGTGTGTGTGTGTGTGTGTGTGTGTGTGTGTGTGTGTGTGTGTGTGTTTGGTGAGAAGTCCCATTATTAGGGAGGAAATTGAAAAATAAATTAATCGGCCATAAGTGACAAGAGGCGGATTTTTTTTTGGCCACACTCATTTCGCGAGACTCGGTCCATAAAAAGAAAAAAAAAAAAGAAAAGAAAAAAAAAAAAAAAATGTAGCCCTTTCTCTATAAAATGATAATAAACTAATAAATAAATAAAAAATTAATTAAATGACTAAACGATTATATAAATAATCAATCAAATCAGGACACAAGTCTATTTGACCATATTCAGTGCGGCCCTTTCTCTAAAAATAGCAGTAAACTAATCAATAAATTGAAAATAAACAAATGAAATAATTAAATGATTATATAATCAAATACATATATAAATAAGTAAACAAATACATGAATGAACAAAAATAAATTAACAAATAGAGAAATAAATACATAAAAAATAATTATATGAAATAAAAATAAGAATGGAAAATAAAAATAATTTCCTTGATCTCAAAAACAAGCACTTTTGTAACACATCAAAGAGCCCATTCAAAGTTCTTTTTTTTCTAAATAATCCCAAAAGATTTTAGACCTTATGCAAAAAGTGTTTAAGACTCAATTTTCCTTTTCCATATGGCGAACCACTTTATACATTACATTCTGACTGGTACCAGATGACTCTATTCCCAAGAAGGGTTTAAAGTCATATCCTTTCGATATTCAGGGACTTCATTGGCCTCCCTACGGACCACAGTCACGCAGATTTCGTTTGTGATTGGAAAATGGTTCCCATATTAGAATGCTGATCACTTCTACTGTATCTTTCTCCTGCCCTCCTTGTATGTCTACTGTACCATCTCTATAACTTCTCTTCGGTACGATATTGCTACCAACGATAGAAGCGCTGGTTATGGCATCCAAAATACCAAAATGCCTCTCGGTTGACACTAAACTGATCCAACCTGAGACCATACGATTCTATTCAGCTGAATAAGCGTAACCCTCATGACGAAATCAACCATTCTTGAAGAAATTCCAAAACCGAAATTTTGAGTCTTCCTGAAATTCCAAAACTAAAAATTCGACTCGTCAGGACATCCCAAAACCGTAATTTTGGGTCTTCACGAAATACCAAAACCAAAATTTCAGGCCTTCAAGAAAAAATGGGTCTTCAAGAAAATCCAAAACTCTTCAAGAAATTCCAGAACCAAAATTTCAAGTCTTCCCGAAATTCCAAAACCGAAACTTCGAGTCTTAAAGAAATTCCAAAAACTGAAATTTCGAATCTTCAGGAAATTCCAAATAAAAAATTTCTGGCCTTTCTGAAATTCCAAACCAAAATTTTGAATCTTCAATTTAAAAACCGAAATTTTAAGTCAAGAAATTCCAAAACAGAA
>NC_134816.1:28525827-28530827 GCF_046742065.1 Oratosquilla oratoria | reverse complement strand
ATATTTTACCACAAAAATGTTATGGTGAAATGTTTCAAATATTGTCAATCCAATTTTTTAGGACACTGTAGCTCATCATAAGGTTTTGCTAGTTATTTCTAAAAAATTCCTTTGATTTCGTTCAGTTTTAGTGAGATGTGGCATCTCGACCTATCTCTGGGGTTGCCAGATCTCACGATAACAAACGAATTATTTTGACAAAGGTGACTTTGTTTTTTAAGTGTACCCAACAAGGTTTACTTGTTTACTGTGCCATGTGGTACAATTTGTACTGTTTCTGATCGATCATATATGGAACATGAGATGGTTTAAGCCATATCTAAGTCCCTTTTTGAGATTTTATTCATTTTATTTGTATTAATTTATTTATCTATTTATTTAACTATTTGTTTACTTGTTTATTCATTTATTTCCTTAATTAGTTGATTATCTATTTATTAATTTACTTGTTTATTTACCTGTTCATTTGTTTGTTTATCTATTTTTATTGTTGTTGTTGTTGTTGTTGTTGTTGTTGTTGTTGTTCTTGTTCTTGTTCTTGTTCTTGTTCTTGTTGTTGTCATTATTATTATCATTACTATTATTATTATTATTACCATTATTATCATTATCATTATTATTATTATTATTATTATTATTATTATTATTATTATTATTATTATTATTATTATTATTATTATTATTATTATTATTATTATTATTATTATTATCATTATTTATGTATCTATTTACTTATCTACATTTTATTCTTCTTTTTTCTTTCACCTAGAAACGTCACACCACCCGAACGACACATGACAAGACAGTGTTAATGCAGACAAGCATTTATTTATTTAATTGTTTATTTACTTATCTATTTATTTATCTATTCATATATATATATATATATATATATATATATATATATATATATATATATATATATATATATATATATATTTGCTTGCGTTCCACCACGGATTAAATACTTTGATTCAGTTTAACCTCGCGAACTACCCCCTACCAGGAGGCTAGGACGATGCCCCTTACAAAGGACTTTGTAGCGTGGAATTTAATGAACCATGCCCTTGGTCCAACTCGCAGGGTTCAATCCCCCGTCATCTCGACCTACGCCGCAAGTAGCGACGCTCTAATCCGCTCGGCCAGCGGGTTACTCGATATAGCGTGAAGCTTCCAAGAATATGGCTCAAGTAAGAACAAGTAGGGATAGAGTAAGGGTTACCAATGGCAGGACCTACCTGTGAAGGTGTGGGGTCAGACACAATAGGAAATAGCACTAAGTGACACACACTAAATCACAGCGATGAGGTAACACACAGTAAATAATATGACTCAAGTCACACCCATTAAATTACATCACTCAAGTGACACACCAAATCACATGACTCAAGTGGCACACCAAATCACATGACTCAAGTGATACATCAAATCACATAACTCAAATGGTACACTAAATCTTATGACTCAAATGACACACTAAATCACATATCAAATCACATCACTCAAATGACACACCAAATCACACCACTCAAATGACACACCAAATCACACCACTCAAATGACACAACAAATCACATGACTCAAATGACACACCAAATCACATGACTCAAATGACACAACAAATCACATGACTCAAATACCACACCAAATCACATGACTCAAATGACACATCAAATCACATCACTCAAGTGACACAACAAATCACATCACTCAAATGATGCACCAAATCACATCACTCAAATAACACATCAAATCATATCACTCAAATGATGCACCAAATCACATCACTCAAATAACACATCAAATCACATCACTCAAATAACACATCAAATCACATCACTCAAGTGACACAACAAATCACATCACTCAAATGACACATGAAATCACATCACTCAAATGCTGCACCAAATCACATCACTCAAAAGACACATGAAATCACATCACCCAAGTGACACACGCCCCGGAAGAGGCGACAGGCACCGAACCCGGTACTCACCTGTAGATGGGCGTGGTGATGGAGTCTCTGAACCAGAGGAGTAGGACAACGCGGTCATCCTGGGGATGAGAGGCATCGCAAGGAAGGACCGCCTCGTCGCCCACGATCCCCCAGACCTCGTGGACAGGAACTGCAGGAGGAGAAAGAGAGAGAACATAATAACAGAGAAGACTGCAAGAGACCATATGGTCTACACTAGGTAGTTCCATGCCCCTTACCACGTTACATCTAAAAATTTCCTGTCGCAGATCATCCCCCAGACCTCGTGGACAGGAACTGCAGGAGGGGAAAGAGAACATAAGAATGGAGGAGACTGCAAGAGACCATATGGTCTACACTAGATAGTTCCATGCCCCTTACCACGTTACATCTAATCTTCTCTTGTCGCCCACGATCCCCCAGACCTCGTGGACAGGAACTGCAGGAGGGGAAAGAGAACATAAGAATGGAGGAGACTGCAAGAGACCATATGGTCTACACTAGGCAGTTCCATGCCCCTTACCACGTTACATAAGAACATAAGAATGAAGGAGACTGCAAGAGACCATAAGGCCTACACTAGGCAGCTCCATACATTTAATATTTTCTTGTCGCAGACGATCCTTCAGACCTCGTGGACAGGAACTGCAGGAGGGGAAAGAGAACATAAGAATAGAGGAGACTGCAAGAGACCATATGGTCTACACTAGGCAGTTCCATGCCCCTTACCACGTTACATCTAATGTTTTCTTGTCACCGACAACCCCCCAGACCTCGTGGACAGGAACTGCAGGAGGGGAAAGAGAACATAAGAATGAAGGAGACTGCAAGAGACCATATGGTCTACACTAGACAGTTCCATGCCCCTTATCACGTTACATCTAATCTTCTCTTGTCGCCGACAATCCTCTAGACCTCGTGGGCAGGAACTGCAGGAGGGGAAAGAGAACACAGGAATAGAGGAGACTGCAAGAGACCATAAGGTCTACACTAGACAGTTCCATGTCCCTAGCCATAAAGTTATCAAATCTTCTCTTTTCACCGACAATCCGCCTATACCTCTCACTGTAATAGAGAACAGAAGAAAATAGGAAAGAATGAGAGTGCACGAGACCATAAGGCCTACACTAGACAGTTGTATGCCCCCTTACCACCTATCATTTATCTATTTATTTACCTATTTACCTATTATCTCAACTAATCTTAAAACAACCAATTATATCAGCGCTCACTACATGGTTACTAAGTCTATTCCATTCACTAATCACTATTAGTAAACTCTTGCCTATTTTCTTCTTAAACCTAAATTTGTCTAATCTAATTCCATTGCCACGGGAGAGAAAGAGAAAAAAAAAGTTTCTAAGAAATCTCTTTGGAAGTCTTTATAGTTTGATTCAAGACTTGGGATTCTAAGAACTGAGCTCGGAACCTCTTTCAGTACACAAGACAACCTACGAGAATTTTGTCCATCTTCAGGCCAGAATTAGTCTGAATACATTGGAAGACTCTTTTGGTTTATAAGAAGGCTTAAACTTTTCACCCCCCGAGAGAAAGAGAAGGAGAGAGAGGGGAGAGAGAGAGAGAGAGAGAGAGAGAGAGAGAGAGAGAGAGAGAGAGAGAGAGAGAGAGAGAGAGAGAGAGAGAGAGAGAGACATGGGGGGGGAGTGACATAGAGAAAGGTAGACAGACACACACACACATACACACACACACACACACACACACACACACACACACACACACACACACACACACACACACACACACACACACACACACACACACACAGTCACACACGCGCTTGCGAACGCAGATATGGAGAGAGAGAGAGAGAGAGAGAGAGAGAGAGAGAGAGAGAGAGAGAAGGGAGAAAGAGAAAGAAAGACAGACAGACAGGCGCGTACACACAGAAAGCGGGAGAGGGAAAGAGATAGAGAGTGAGAGTGTGAGTGAGTGAGAGAGGGACAGAGAGAGAGAGAGAGAGAGAGAGAGAGAGAGAGAGAGAGAGAGAGAGAGAGAGAGAGAGAGAGAGAGAGAGAGAGAGAGAGAGAGAGTGAGAGTGTGAGTGAGTGAGAGAGGGACAGAGAGAGAGAGAGAGAGAGAGAGAGAGAGAGAGAGAGAGAGTGAGTTTGTCCCAATTATCCCAATTAAGCGAGCCAGGTCCCCCAAGTAGCGTCTATTGTAATGATGACTCCTTCTAATGGATCTACTTTACGTTGATGCCACACAGACAAAGCCTCGATGAATTATTTCCTCGACTCCTAAGTAAAGACCCCAAGGCCTCCGTGACCTTGGGTACCAGTGTACTGAGCGTAAGAACGTTTATCAAACGTTTTCATAGTGTCGGTTTTGTTATGTGGAGGGGGGGGAATTATGACGTAAAGATGACGTCACAATTTGGTTATTTTTTAGATTCTGTGACTTCATTCTATGAAAATTGTGACATTGAATCTTATATATATATATATATATATATATATATATATATAGATAAATAGATAGATATATACATATATACATACACATATATATATATATAATATATATATATATATATATATATATATATATATATATTCTTGTCCTTTTACCTTCTCCCTAACTCTCCCCGTTTTCTTTGCGTCACAAGATTCTCCAGCCAATGAGAATTTTTTTTTCGTTCTAAGGTCACAACTGAAACTCAATAGAAAATAGATTTGGTCAGCTGTGCTCATGTATGATGGAAGAATATAGAAATATGATACGATGAATATATAAAATGATCAAGTATTTATTTGAAAAAAGATATAAGAGTGAAAATGTGAATAAGTTTCGTCGAAAGTTATGGAGAGAGGACAGATGATTCTAATAAATATGAAGATGTTTTCTATTAACGTTTTCTTCTAACTAATACCCCTTATACCACTTGAGAAAATGGAGCGGATGAATTTTGTAATACTACTGGCCGTTTTGGTTACAAATTATTGTTTATGTTAAAAGGTTCTTTGTAATATTCACACAACCTATCTCTTTTGTGAATAGCCAA
>NC_134816.1:28518327-28520827 GCF_046742065.1 Oratosquilla oratoria | reverse complement strand
TTGGATTCCATTGCTTCCAGTTTTGTATTGGAGCAATAGTCTCCTCCACATTGTTGTTGTTGATGTTGTTGTTGTTGTTGTTGTTTTAATGAAGTTGTTGTTGTTGTTGTTGTTGTTGTTGTTGTCGTTGTTGTTTTGTTGTTGTTGTTGTTGTTGTAGGTAGTTTACCACCGATCATATCCTTGTAATACATACATACATACATATACCGAGGCTTTTTCCCCTTTTCAAGGGAGGTAGCCAAAAAGGGAAAGGCATAAAAACACTCCCACCCATTTCATCCCTAAATACACTCCACACACCTCCCACCCTCCCTCTCATCTGAGCACCTCCTGGATGACGGGACATTCCTGCACCTTGCCGTAGATTACCAGCCCTTGTACCTACGTATATAATGGGCTACACTTTACCAGCGCATCTATCCATTCTATGGGATTCACTTCACCAGCGTTTCTCTCCCTTTTAATCTCTTCTACCCCGATGATGCCGCACTTCAAAGGCTTGGTTCTGGCTGATCCCAAGCGATTTTATTAATAAAAAAAATATGACGTGCGATGGTAGCGTCATCGGAAGCTTGCTGGTCTCGTATTCGCTTAGTTGTGGGTTCGAGTCCCGCATTCCTCTTCGATTCCCAGCAGCAGTCCCTAAAATGCATTATAGGGCAAAAGTGACGGCTTCGGCCGCAGGTACTCAGCGCCTCCTGGCGTAGGCTCCTTAACACTACCATTGACGATGTCCTACACAGATTTGGGTCAATCCTCCGGACATTAAAAACTGACCCACATATGAAAACTTTGCTGAAAAAGGGGAAAGCAGAGGTTAAAAGTAATCAGTATTTTCTCAATAAACTCTGGTCCGTAGGGGTTTCAATGAAATATCTACTCTTCCTTTTATTTGAGCAATTTGACCATACCGTATGTATCCGTGTGTGTGTGATTCACCATGTTCTTGGATCACGTGTTGGACTCCTGCTCGACAGCTATCTCCCTCACGGAAGAGAGCTCAGAGCTCGTATATGACCCGATCTAAGGGTAATGCTGTGAGTAATGCTGTGACCTTACACGTACACACACTCCCAACTCTCCACCAACGAGAGTTGAAGTAACGACTCGCAGCGCAGCAATACTGAAATTATTTCAGCCCTGGACGGGATTCGAGCCCGGACCTCCGTAGTGCCAGCCGGGAACTTTACCACCACGCCACCGAGTCGTGTGTGTGTGTGTGTGTGTGTGTGTGTGTGTGTGTGTGTGTGTGTGTGTGTGTGTGTGTGTGTGTGTGCGCGTGCATTTGTGTAAATAATCCCTTCAGAAGATGATCAAACAATAAAACACGGCTTCGAAAACTTCTTGTTTTATGTCGATGCTATCAGTCTAACCATCCAACGAGTCAATAAAGAAGAAGAAGAAGAAGAAGAAGAAGAAGAAGAAGAAGAAGAAGAAGAAGAAGAAGAAGAAGAAGAAGAAGAAGAAGAAGAAGAAGAAGAAGAAGAAGGAGAAGAAGAAGAAGAAGAAGAACGCGAAGACGAAGAACGCGAAGAAGAAGAAGAAGAAGAAGAAGAAGAACGCGAAGAAGAAGAAGAACGCGAAGAAGAAGAATAACGCGAAGAAGAAGAAGAAGAAGAACGTGAAGAAGAAGAAGAAGAAGAAGAAGAAGAAGAAAAAGAAGAAGAAGAAGAAGAAGAAGAATGATAATAGATAAGTAGTAATCGGAGTGGACAATTGGCGGGGAACTACGTGAGGCAGAAAGAAGATGGGGAAGGAGGGGGGGAGATAAAGACGGGATAGGAGCTTATTATGAAATCATTCTGTAATTAGTGACAGAGGAACGCTCTCATAATGATGTCGATAAGCGGAAATTTAGGCACCTCTCTCTCTCTCTCTCTCTCTCTCTTTCTCTCTCTCTCTCTCTCTTTTCCTCTTTCTCTCTCTCTCTTTTTTCCTCTTTCCCTCATTCTCTCTTTCTTTCCCTCTTTCTTTCTCCTTCTCTCTTTCTTTCCCCTTCTCTCTGTCTCTCTCTTTCTCTATCCCCTACTCTTTCCCTCTCTCTCTCTCTCTCTTCTGTCTCTTTCTCTTTGTCTTTCTTTATTTCTCTCTCCACACCCTCTCTCTTTCTATCTATCTCTCTCTGTCCCCAAGTCTCTGCTATCCTTTCCTGAAACGTTCGACTGCGACTTCTGCCACATAACTCCTGCAAACTTCTCTGTTTCACCTCTCTACCCGGTTTCCGTCTTCGACGCTTTTCATCTCACGGCGTCCAGTCAGTACCAAGCTTGTTCCGTCTCCCATCCTCTCTTCTGGATACTTTCTCTTTAATCTTCCTCTTTACTAAAAAAATCACCTCTTTTTTCACAGTTTCTCTGTGCACTTCTCAGAATTGTGTCCATCGCTCGAAACTCACCATCCCACTCACACGCAGTGGGAAGTGAGAAACCCCTGGCAAAGCAATGCCCTGTCAGTTGCTTGAAGCCGATTTTTTTTTATTTATTCATACATTTATTTTA
>NC_134816.1:28508327-28510827 GCF_046742065.1 Oratosquilla oratoria | reverse complement strand
TTCACTCTCTTTCCTTCTATCTTCTTCTCTTTTATTGTTCTCCTCTTTCTCATTCTCACTCACTCTTTCCACCTCTCTTTCCTCTCTTTCTCTCCCTCTCACCTTCCTTATCTCTTTCGTTCAATTTTCTCTCTTCCCTCCGTGTGGGTATATGTATACGTGTGTGTGTGTGTGTGTGTGTGTGTGTGTGTGTGTGTGTGTGTGTGTGTGTGTGTGTGTGTGTGTGTGTGTGTGTGTGTGTGTGTGTGTGTGTGTGTGTGTGTGTGTGTGTGTGTGTGTGTGTGTGTGTGTGTGTGTGTGTGTGTGTGTGTGTGTGTGTGTGTGTGTGCGAGTTTGTATTTTCACATATACGTACGTCCATGTGTCCATGCGCGCACGTTCTTCTACGTGTGTATGTTAACATGAGAGTATATATCTTTGCGTGTGTGCGTGTGTGTGTGTGTGTGTGTGTGTGTGTGTGTGTGTGTGTGTGTGTGTGTGTGTGTGTGTGTGTGTGTGTGTGTGTGTGTGTGTGTGTGTGTGTGTGTGTGTGTGTGTGTGTGTGTGTATACCACTTGGGATGCGCGTATGCACGTATGTGCTCCTCTACGCACCTTCGACGTGCGTAAGCGTCAATTGCTCTTCAAATACTTAACTTTGCAAACTTGACTCTCTTCCAGACTTAATCTTGAAAGTCGCCCGTAATTGAATTCCGGTCTTTTATCCAAGAGGGGGAGAGGGGGGGAGGGGGTACGGGGTGAACTCAAAACCGAAGATTTTTATTTCTCTCTCTCTCTCTCTCTCTCTCTCTCTCTCTCTCTCTCTCTCTCTCTCTCTCTCTCTCTCTCTCTCTCTCTCTCTCTCTCTCTCTCTCTCTCTCTCTCTATTTCCGGATACGCCTTGAGCACTAAAATGATCTCGGTAATGTTCCAGAACCCCGGATAGACGAGGCAGTCTTGTCCGGGGATGGGAAAACCCGGACGTCAGAGGACTCGCCGTGTCCGGGCTTGGAGAACTCTTAAACGCCTCAAGACTTCCGAAGAAGATCGGCAGACTCTTCCTTAAGGAGGAAAAGGAGGAAGTGGAGGAGGAGGAAGAAGAAGAAGAAGAAGAAAAAGAAGAAGTATAAGTGCTAGAAGAAGAAGAACAACAACAACAAGAAAAAGATGAAGAGGAAAAGAAGAAGGAAACGAAGAAAAAGAAGAAGAAGAACAAGAACAAGAACAAGATAAGTGCTAGAAGAAGAACAACAACAACAACAAGAAAAAGATGAAGAGGAAAAGAAGAAGGAAACGAAGAAAAAGAAGAAGAAGAAGAAGAAAAAGAAGAAGTATAAGTGCTAGAAGAAGAAGAACAACAACAACAAGAAAAAGATGAAGAGGAAAAGAAGAAGGAAACGAAGAAAAAGAAGAAGAAGAACAAGAACAAGAACAAGATAAAGATAAAGAAGAAGAAGAAGATGAAGAATAAGAAGGGGTAGAAGAGGAAGAAGAAGAGGAAGAAGAAGAAGAACAACAACAACAACAACAATAACAACATCAACAACAACAACAACAAGGAAAAGAGGAAGAAGAAGAAATTTTTACCATCCTCTCTTTGATATACAGCACACCCATCTATCCACCTACTCCATACATCATAAGGGGACACAAGCACAGACAGAAGCTATACGTGTGTGAATTCCTCCACCTTACATTACCCCACACACTACTCCTCCCCCCCTACCTGCATTCCCCCAATACCCTAATACCCTCCCCCCCCCGCATTATCCCAGTACCCTTCCCTCACACTGCCATCCTCAGCCACTTCCCCTCCACTCCCCCCCCCCCCCAAAGGCGCATCAGCGAGAGGTACCGGCTCTGACTGGATATGTGTCTTTTTGTGTGAGGTCTTAAATCTTTATGCCCCTTACTGTCCTCCAAGCCCTCCCCCACTCCCTCCCCTCGCTTCCCCGTTCCCCCGACCGCCTCTTCCACTCCCCCCCTCCCTCCCGAGGCCCATCCAGCCCTGTGTCATTCTTCATAAAGAATTCGAACAAACACTAAATGATTCCTTTCATCGAAGTCCGGACCACCGGACCGACGACACGATTCTGGAAATTCGGGAGTTTCTTCAACTCACGGGGACGTTTCGAATTTATCTGGGGGATCAAAAGAAGAGCTTCGAAGCGGCAGAACGTCGATCGCGAGTCAAAGGATGTTAATGAAGCGGTTCGTCAAAGATTCAGTTCGAAGCTTCAATTGAACCGCACGCGGTTACCTGAGGATATTGATAGGTATACACACACACACACGTGTTTTGCATATACATTTATGAAGGTCAGGAGCCTACGCCAGGAGGCGCTGAGTAGCTGCGACCGAAGCCGTTCCCTTTGCCCTATTGATGAGCTTTAGGGACTGATGGTGCAGGTAATAAACAGTTACTGCTGGGAATCTGAGAGGATTGCGGGATTCGAACCTACAACTAAGCGAATACGAGACCAGCATGTTTCTGATGACGTCATCATCGCACACATATACAA
>NC_134816.1:28498327-28505827 GCF_046742065.1 Oratosquilla oratoria | reverse complement strand
ATAACTATATTATAATGATAATAATAATGATAATAATAATAATAATAATAATAATAATAATAATAATAATAATAGTAATAATAATAATAATAATAATAATAATAATAATAATAATAACGACAACAATAGTAACAAAAGAAAACATGGATACATGCTCTGCATATAACGACGGCAAACGAGCTTCTTGGCTGAAGACGACCTCGGCTGGATATCATTATCTCCAAAGCTCAAAGCATCTCACTTTTCACTTATCTCCAACAGTGTGTATGAGTGTGTGTGTGTGTGTGTGTGTGTGTGTGTGTGTGTGTGTGTGTGTGTGTGTGTGTGTGTGTGTGTGTGTGTGTGTGTGTGTGTGTGTGTGTGTGTGTGTGTGTGTGTGTGTGTGTGTGTGTGTGTGTGTGTGTGTGTGTGTGTGTGTGTGTGTGTGTGTGTGTGTGTGTGTGTGTGTGTGTGTGTGTGTGTGTGTGTGCGTGTGTGTGTGCAATTCACCCATGGTCTTGGATCACTTGTTGGAATTGTGATCGTCACCTACTACCCTCCCGGATGAGAGCTCAGAGCTCATGTATGACCGATCTATGGGTAACGCACACACACCCAACTCCCCGCCCACGAGAGTTGGAGTAACGGCTCGCAGCGCAGCGATACTGAAATTATTTCAGCCATGGGTGGGATTCGAACCCGGACCTCCGCAGTGGCAGCCGGGAACTCTATCAACCGCGCCACGAGTGTGTTTATGTGCATGTGTGTTTTAAATACATTCACAGACAAGGTAACACTGTCTCTCACATGGTCGTAATTAAATATTTTAAAACCCTGAATGAAACCAATGTTTTGTAAACAGAACTAAAATGTGATACAGCAACAAATACAACAGAAATCTATATATTTTTTATATATATAAACAGGAAAGCAAGGCAGATCACTCAAAAAGAAGAGGCATTGACAGGTAACATGGGGTGATAATGAATTAAATAGTAAGACAAAAAAGCAAAGGATTGAAAGACGGGTGTCAAAAATGACGAGAATGAAGGGAGGGGGAGACGGAAGGCGGGCGAGAAGAGGAAGGAGGAACTGGGAGGGAGGAGGAAGAGGGGAGAGGAGGAGGAGAAGGAGGACTGGAAGAAGAAGGGGAAAGAAAGAGGGGAGGAGTGGAAGGAGTGGAAGAAGAAAGTGAAGGAGGAGGAAAAGAAGAGTAAGAAGAAGAAGAACAACAAAAACAAATACAACAAGCAGAAGAAGAAGAAGAAGAAGAAGAAGAAGAAGAAGAAGAAGAAGAAGAAGAAGAAGAAGAAGAAGAAGAAGAAGAAGAAGAAGAAGAAGAAGAAAAAGAAGAAGAAAAAGAGGAAGAAGAAAAAAGAAGAGGAAGAAGAACAACAACAACCACAACAAGCAGAAGATGAAGAGGAGGAACAACTATAACAACAACAAAAACAACCACAACAAGAAGCAGAAAAAGCAGAAGAAGAAGAAGAAGAAGAAGAAGAAAAATGGGAAGAAGAGAAAGAAGAAGAAGAGAAAGAAGAGCAAAGAGAATGATGTAGATGAACGAAGGCACACACACACACACACACACACACACACACACACACACACACACACACACACACACACACACACACACACACACACACAGAGTCGCTCCACCTCCTCCTCTTCGGAGGCAGTGAAGTCAGCCTCTGTCACATTTCCACCAGATAATCAAATCACCCTTGGGTATATTTTCCCCCCGGTCTCAGTCCACATGTGTACATGTGCATCTGTGACCTTGTTCTAGGTGCACATATATACTTATGTGCATGTGTGCTTGTTCCTGGTGTTCATGTGTGATTACTCTAGATCTACATATGCGTATGTGTATATGTATGTTCTAGGTCTACATTGGTACCTATGTATTTGTGTGATTGCTCTACATCTGCACGTGCATATGTGTATATGTAAGCTTGTTTCAGGTGTACATGTGTGATTGTTCTAGATCTACATTTGCTGTGTATATGTAAATTTTTCTTGGCCTACAGTGCACTTGTGTACATATAAGTTTGTTCTAGGTCTACATGTGTACTTGTGTACATTTTTGTTCTAGACCTACATGTGTACTTGTACACATGTACACATGTGTGCTTGTTTTATATCTACATGTGTACATGTGCGCTTGTATCATATGCACATGTGCACGTGCGCATGCGTGTGTTTATTCTTGATCTACACATGTCTTGCTAAGTTAGGGATCTTAGTGAAATCACAGTTAATCCCATTAAAACAACCAGACTTAGAGCCAGTATCTGTGATAAGAGCATCTATTGAAACAGATAAGAAAGATAAAAATGCTAGATTGAATGATAGCGGGGCAGAGTGGTCTATTCAAGAATAGAGAATCTATTATATCCTAGAATGAAGTCAGCTGAATGTACTATCTCAGTTCTGACAAATGTGAAATTATACAGGGACACTTTCTGCTATTGCTAACGCCCTTAATACTGTGCATATATTCGATGTAACATACCTCCATTGAGATCTGACACAAACAGCTTTTCTAATGTTTTTCTCCTCCTTTGTTGGTATCTTTACAACATATTGTAATCAGTAGGAGAGCACCAAATACTATTTGACACTTTTTCTTGATTTTGTTATTGGAAAATTATGGCGTCCCCAGACTTTTGTAGCATTGAGTTTTGAATTCAATTTACTGAACCAATTTATAGATATACTAATTTGTTTTAAGGATCAGTAGGTATTTGGTGTTATATTTATATATGTTAAAGTAGATGTATTTTGGGTTTCCATTAAGTGGATGACAGCATCAACTGAAGGATATTTCTTTTAACCTTATTTAGCCAGTTTATGCTGATTTAGTTCCATTTATATATGAAATGTTAAATTCACGAATAATGAAGTATGCCAAAGCCCTAAAGAGAGTAGCAGTAAATGGTTGGTCGGGACGACCAAGTGGTAGCTGCCGAACCCTATAAGAGGCTAGTAGATATAAGTAGACAAGTTAGGTAGAAAGAGGGGTAGATAGTGAGGGTTTCATTCTTATTGGATCGGCTGTTTGGTAAACTACAACTCACAGGCGAAGGTTGCACAAGCTCACTCTCCACCTTGAGTCATAAAAATGGTCGAGAGCCTGGATGACGTGTCTGTTGTGATTTTTGTTGATGTAACATAAGTGAGTATGCAGTGATTTGAGATTGCTTGAGTAAACAATATTGCATATAGACTTGTAACAATGAATCTGATTAGAGAAAGGGTGCAGGAGGAGAAAATCCAATTGATTCATGATTGTACGATTACGCCCTTAGGGGGAGGTTCTTAAATATAAAGATAAAGATCATTGGACTAAAGAAATCATAACGTCACTGTAGAACTGACTTAGGACCTAAACTGAGTGTTCTCGAGGGGAGTCTCTTGATGTACCTTACAAAACCAAGTGTAGTAATATTCGTGAAGAAAAGAAAAGAAAGGGCTCCTTTTAATCCCCCTATACAGAAAATATAGTGAAGTAAAAAGTAGAAGCTTGACAGTGCAAAATACAATTACTAAGCTCAGTCAGAAATTGAATAAGTTGAATGATCGGAGGCATGCGCCTACCGACTAAAAGGGTAAGTAACAAATAGCATTAATGAAAGACAGCGGCAACACCTTGTTTATGCAGAGCACACAGTTTGCACGTGTGTCTTGGTGGGTGTATATACATAACACGCTTCCCTTTGCTCAAGGGAATAGAAACGGGTCGTAGTGTTAGTGACGCTGAGCCCTGGCTCCTGAGTAGGAACCGATCTCAGGTCTAAGTTGTCACGAGTCCTTGACGCTAGCCACTATACCAGCAAACCTGTTTGTGTGTGTGCGTGTGTGTGTGTGTGTGTGTGTGTGTGTGTGTGTGTGTGTGTGTGTGTGTGTGTGTGTGTGTGTGTGTGTGTGTGTGTGATTCACCATGGTCTTGGATCACGCGTTCGACTCGTAATCGACAGCTATTTCCCTCACAAAAGAGAGCTCAGAGCTCATATATGACCGATCTATGAGTAATGCTGTGACCTTACACGACACACACCCAACTCTCCGCCCACGAGAGTTGGAGTAACGACTCGTATCGCAGCGATACTGAAATTATTTCAACCCTGGGCGGGATTCGAACCCGGACCGCCGTAGTGGCAGCCAGAACTCTACCACTGCACCACGAGTCGTGTGTGTATGTGTGTGTGTGTGTGTGTGTGTGTGTGTGTGTGTGTGTGTGTGTGTGTGTGTGTGTGTGTGTGTGTGTGTGTGTGTGTGTGTGTGTGTGTGCGTGTGTGCCACCACGTATTCATGTATGCGTATGTACATATAAAACCACATAAGCCCGTTTAAGAGATACATGCATGTGATATGTGTAAATGATAACGTGGGCCCCAGAGTAAGAGACTAGCGACAGGATCTGTTAAACAGGCAGACACGCGTGCACGACTCTTGCTACTTAGACAAGCAAAGGCAAGCGGAATTTGCAAACAGTATGTTGGACAACATTTCATTTTACTCGTGGTGCGATTTCATTTCACTCAGAATCGCTCCAGACAAAGACAGAAATCCAGGAACCCAAACCCACGTGACAGGTAGATGACATCGAGCTGGTAGACATATTCTCACACTACACGTATACATACACACACGTAAGCGCGTACATACACATGCACTAACAGTAAGAAAATACAGAATATGGAGTTGTAACAGAAGGGGAGAAAGTCGTGAAAAGGGGGCATGGATGATTTGCAAGGCAAAGTGTTTAATTAAATGGTGGGAGAAGAATTAAAATACACATTTGTATGGTTCAGAATAGGAAGAAAAGCTCTATGCATCAGAGCAACACATACATATCACCCCTGAAGGCAGGGGGAACGTAAACCAACGCTCAGGGAAGGAATATTAATGAGATTAGTAAGAGATACATGATAGAGATTTCAATTGTAAAGAGGTGTAGTGGGAGGGAATGAGACCAATCAATGAACAAAGGAGTCTGATATTAATGAGATTAGAAAGAGATACAAAATGGAGATCTCAAATGTAAAGAGGTGAAATGGGAGGGAATGGAACAGATCAAAGAACAAGGGTGTCGAGAGGGAATTTCTTTAGCACCGCGAGGAACTGTTCCCTTGCCATTTGAGTATTTTCCTTTACGTGCGCGAGGGTATTTGTCCATTTAGTTGTTTATTTACTGAACCAGCGGAATTCTTGACTGCCTCCACGGCACATCTTCATTGTTTGTTTGTTTGGCTTTTACTTTATTTATTCACTTCCTCGTTTATTTTCTTACTCATTTACTTCTTATTTTACTTATTTACTCATTCTTTCAACCATTTATTCGTCTAATTTTCTAATTATTCATTTATCTATCTCTTCGTTTATTCATCTATTCAGTTACACAGTTTGTTTGTTCTTTCGTCTATGATATGTTTCTATCTAGATTCTAATCTATATTTTTTATGAAACTCACTAACATCATACACTTGATCTACGTATATTCGTCTACCTATCAAAACACATTTATGTTGTATATTCATTTACAAATCTTACCCTCGAGGCAGAATTGTCGGATTCTAGAGAGGATGTTGAGCACATTTAGAAATCTAGTGTGTAATCCGTTTACCTCGATGCCTCTACATAAACTACAGCATCCGGTGAAGACCTCTGTGAGGGAAGACGTTTGTCGTTTTATTCTGTCTATCACCAGGCGATTTTATTCATCCTATGACATCCTGTTCGTAGTAAAGAGGTACGTCTCTTTTCACACGTATCGACTTTTCGCCGTGCGCCGTCCACGACACGACGTCGTGTTCTCGAATAACCATGGGTGTCTATGGACGTTTTCACACATGGTCGTAGTCGTGACGTGTAAAAGCGTCCTTAGACATCCATGGTTATTTGAAAGCACGACGTCGTGTCATGGACGGCGCACGGCGAAAAGTCGATCCGTGTGAAACGATCCTATCTTTGTTCCAGCGCCTGAAGATTCCATTCAGGTGGCGGGGTAGAAGAGAATGTGAAGGTGCACTCTCAAAGGCGGACACAGGACATAAATAGGCTTAATGTCAGGAGACTGTGTTTGCAAATGGATCTTAATTTTCCCAGAATGCTGAGAAACGCAAATGAAAGAGAGGAAGAGGAGTAACAGGACGCAAGGTAAGTCTCTGTCTATAGCTATATCCATATCTATACCTACATCTATATATATATATATATATATATATATATAATATATATATATACCAATAGACTTCTCTCTTATAATGAAGGTATCCTACCAAGGCATCCACCCAATCGTCCCCACTAATCCAATTAGTCATCCATTTGCATCCCTCTTATCTTAGCTCCTCCTGGATGATGGGTCATCCCTGACTTCCGCCCACTACCTGAGTCAGAGGCAATACAGCAAGACACAACCCGATTAAGTACATAATAGAAATAAAAGAAAGGGGGAACCGATGAAAAAAGGAGAACAAATAATCTAGAAGTGATGTTAATAAAATGTGAGGATCATAAACTAAAGGCTATGTGGTTCATGCAATAGAGATGGAGATGGAGATGTGCAGTGTAGGTACTGTCTTTGATAACTATTCTATTCAGAGCAAGGTCTGAATTGAATCCAGCTTTAGTGAGATCTTCAGCCCAGGTCTGAAACCCAGACTGTACAATACATCAACTTTCAGTAACCAGATCACATTGTGTGTGTGTGTGTGTGTGTGTGTGTGTGTGTGTGTGTGTGTGTGTGTGTGTGTGTGTGTGTGTGTGTGTGTGTGTGTGTGTGTGTGTGTGTGTGTGTGTGATTCACCATTCTCTTGGATAACGTGTTGGACTCGTGATCGACAGCTATTTCCCTCCCAGAAGAGAGCTCAGAGCTCATATATGACCGATCTATGGGTAATACTGTGACCTTACACGCACACACACACCCAACTCCCCGCCCACGAGAGTTGGAGTTACAACCCGCAGCGCAGTTATACTGGCATTATTTCAGCCCCGGGCGGGATTCAATCCCGGACCGCCGTAATGGCGGCCGGGAACTCTAACCACTGCGCCACGAGTGTGTGTGTGCGTGCGTGTGTGTGTGAAATTGAGAGAGAAAGAGCGAGGCATAGACAAACAACCTCATCAAGAGTTCGACTGACAAAGACACCCAGACATAAAGACAGACCGACAGACAGAGAGAGCGAGATAGATAAGCAAAGGCGCAGATATACACAACACTACAAACATTTAAGGATACGAAAGAATTCTCACTTACACACAAGCATACACATATATAGGCAGTAACGCACACACTCGTACACACACACACACACACACACACACACACACACACACACACACACACACACACACACACACACACACACACACACACACACACACACACACACACTCACACACACACTCACACACATATTCACCTATGTACATCCAGAAACGCGCACACACGTACACACACACGTACACACACACACACACACACACACATACATATTCACGTATGTA
>NC_134816.1:28485827-28488327 GCF_046742065.1 Oratosquilla oratoria | reverse complement strand
CTTTGAATTTGAAAATTGATCATTTCAGACTTAATTGACTTTGACTTTGAATTTTAAAATTGATCATTTCAGACTAAAAGACAGGACCCCACGAGCGTTACTATTTTCCTGTATTCTACGCTTGGGTAAATACAATTATATACACATACACACATTTAAAATGTATGTTGAGAAAGGTGAACGCGAGTCTAACGATCCGCAATAAAAATGAAAAATGGAAAGGAGAAAGAGAAACGTATTTGATGTTGAATCGAAAAGAGAATGAACGAGGATACAGTATCCATAAATGTGGCCGGGGATGATGGTACATAAAAGATAAGTATTACACTCCTGAGAGAGGCATAAAAGGCAGTTAGATTAGTTAGAATGTATGATAAGGCATCAATAAATAAAACATCATTAAATGCGGAACTAGAAGTGGGGTTAGGACGAAACGAATCCAATGTTTATATATGATCGTCATTAGCAAAACGCCAAGATTGGAATACAAAAAACAAATCAAAAGTTGCGTCAAATAGATTTGTCCGAATGAAAATATAATGAAGAAAAAGATGAAGATACCAAAGGAGGAATTGAGAAAAATAGATGGGAAACTGAGTGTAGCGATGAACAGGGTTTTCTGGCGATGGGGAAAAAGCAAGACGACAGAATACCGGCGGGAGATGATGAATCAAAGGGGGAAGGGAGGAAAGTGTCCGGACGACCGAAGTGAACGGTACGGAAGCCGGGGGAGGAAGATACAGGGAAAAAGACATGCAGGACATGATGGCGGTGTAGGAAATATTAAAGAGAGGCAATATCAGTCACAGACGACATAATCGAAAAAATAATTAAAAGAAAGAAAACGAGGAAAATGAGGAATACAAATCCAAAGATAAAGAAAAATTTTCACATGTAGATGCACAGGACAGGATGATCATGTTGGATAAAATATCAAGCAGAGATAAGAGCAATAATAAACGAGATAATCAAAAAAGCATATCAAGACGAAAACAGATTAAAAAAGGAATATAAATGCACAAGGATAAAAAAAATTGTCACATATAGAAGCACAGGATACGATCGTGGTGGAGCAACCGCTAACGGGAGATAAGAGCAATGATAGAAGAGATAACCGAAAGAGAATTAAATGGAGAAAACGAATTAAACTGGGGAACACAAATGTACACGTGAGGTGAAGAAAAAATTATTTGTCAAGTGTGGGTGACGGGTTCTCAACGAGCGTGAGTTATTGACTCTGGTCACAGGGGCGAGGAATACAAGACGAAGAAGAAGAAAGAAAAATAATAACAGAAAAAATCGTACTCAATTACATTTAGTGTCCATAAATTTCCTCTCTCTGTAAACCTGTGTCATTAATCTTTTACACCCCCCCCTTTACACACACCTATGGGGCATTGACTGTATACGCTTTAGGGATCTTCAGTGACGCCCCTATGGACCAGAGTCACACAGTTCCTTGAATACTGATCTTATATTTTGTTCCCCAATAATAAAATATTTTTTTTTTTTTTTTTTTTTTTTTTTTTTTTTTTTTTTTTTTTTTTGTCAACTAGATATCTCTCTCTCCCTCCACATATTAAATCAGGTTTAATGAATGAGTGTGTTCAACTTCTGGACAACTTCTTTTCCTGTCCAAACGAACATTTCCTTGACATTTGAACACAAGAAAACAGAATAGATGAATGCGAGATCCCCGGTTCATTCAAAAAGGATTATTAAACTTTTTTGTGGCACTGAGAAAGATTTCTCAAAGAAAAGTAAATAAAATGACGACGACGACGATGATGATGATGATGATAATGATGGTGGTGGTGGTGGTGATGGTGATGGTGATGATGATGATGATGATGATGATGATGATGATGATGATGATGATGATGATGATGATGATGATGATGATGATGATGATGGTGATGATGATGATGATGATGACGATACATACATATATATACCAAGTATTTTCCTTACAAGGGAGGTAGCTGAAGTCAAAAGACAATTCCACTCCCACCCATTTCATCCCCCACTCACTCCACTCCCATTCATCAACCCTCCCTCCCTCCCTCTTTTCTTGGCTCCTCCTGGATGACAGGTCATTCCTACATCTCGCCCATTGCCCTGGGTCAGAGGCAATGCAGCAAGACACAGCACATCCACAGCAAGGCCGCTTCATTTAGTCGGCGACCCCCTACTACTACTACTACTACTACTACTACTACTATTACTACTACTACTATTACTACTACTACTACTTTTATCATTATTATTAATTATTATTATTATTATTATTATTATTATTATTATTATTATTATTATTATTATTATTATTATTATTATTATTATTATTATTATTATTATTATTATCATTATTATCATCATTATCATTAATAATAATAATAATAATAATAATAATAATAATAATAATAATAATAATAATAATAATAATAATAATAATAATAATAATTATTATTATTATTATTATTATCATTATTATTATTAT
>NC_134816.1:28473327-28480827 GCF_046742065.1 Oratosquilla oratoria | reverse complement strand
TATATCTGACGTGAAGTCCTAACGATGATAACGACACAGTAACGAGATTTTATTCTGGTTGACGCAAAACGACAAAGGTCACCGGAGGTCAAATGTCCAAATGAACCTGCCAGACAGTTACTCCAAACTCGGCATCGCCTTCGAACGAAAAAGGTCGAACGTATCTTAGTCTTCATCTGTACCTTCCCCCAGCTTAACATCCTCCTTCTCCTCCTCCTCCTTTTCCTCCTCCTCCCCACCTTCTCCTCCTCTTGTCCCTCTCTCTCTCTTCACAGAACCCACCCTTCCCACTTTACCTCTCTCGCCGTTAAGGTTCATTTCACGAGTCTTCAGCACATACTGGTCGACCTTATTGCCTCTTCTCTGTAGTCGTTTCTTGATCCCTATCAGTCTTGACAGCCTCCTCCTCCTCCTCCTCCTCCTCCTCCTCCTCTTCCTCCTCCTCCTCTTGCTTCCTCTGAACTCTGCCCTTTCGTTCACCCAATGACCTACTTCGAAAATTTTATTCTGGCTAAAAGGATTTTTATTCCACGGGCGGAAAGGAGAAGTGTCTTTAAATTTCAATCTTGTTGAAATTGAGGTTTCATATACCTACAGGCGACACACTTTGGGCATTTTATCCTGGCTGGCGTTAAAAGGGAGAGATAGTTTTTTTTTTCTAGAATAATGGATAGCCCCAAGGTTTCCAAACTCCAAACTACTTCAAAGCAGTGACTTAAATCTAGGATTCTCTTTAGCTAATAGCAAATGATTTTCGTTCCACATATCATTCCTAGAAAACGTCACGGTTTTTCTAGTTAAATCTTCAGGTCAAAGAGGATATAAAACATAGATTTCTTTCTAGATTATATCCTGGAGCTTTCATTGAAATTTAAAATCTAGAAAAGTCAAGGTTGTTCCTGTTAACATCTAGAAGCTAGAGTCTAGGTGAATCTAGATTATATGAGAGGTTGCGACTGTGCCTGTTAACGTTGTCAGGACAATTGTGTAACATATTTTTGTCTTAGCAGCTTGAGAACATCGTCTGTCATTTTCCACAGGATCGATAAGTGTGAGACGATGCCTCAAGGGGTCGGACTCGCTTTTGTCTTGCATCATCATCATCATCATCGTCATCATCATCATCTTCGTCATCATCATCTTCGTCATCATTAACATCATCTTCATCATCTTCGTCATCATTATCATCATCATCATCTTCGTCATCATCATCATCATCATCATCATCATCTTATTCTTCTTCGTCATCATTATCATCATCATCATCATCATCATCTTCGTCATTATCATCATTTTCATCATCTTCGTTATCATCATGGTCATCATCATCTTCATCACCATCATCTTCGTCATCATCATCATCATCATCTTCGTCATCATTATCATCATCATCATCATCTTCATAATCATCATCTTCGTCATCATCATCATCATCATCATCTTCATCATCATCATCATCATCATCATCTTCATCATCATCATTTTCGTCATCATGGTCATCATCATCTTCATCACCATCATCTTCGTCATCATCATCATAATCTTCATCATCATCATTTTCGTCATCATGGTCATCATCATCTTCATCACCATCATCTTCGTCATCATCATCATCATCATCATCATCATCATCATCATCATCATCTTCGTCATCATCACTTCATCATAATCACCATCATCATAATCATCATCGTCGTCGTCGTCATTGTCACTGTCGCCGTCATTATGATTATCTTCATCATCATCATCTTCATCATAATCATCATCATTATCTTCGTCATCGTCGTTGTCGTCATTCTCACTATCGTCGTTATCATGATCATCGTCATCATGATCATCTTCATCTCCATTTTCATCTTTTTTCCTCTTCTTCCTTTTCATCTTCTTTTTACTTCCTTTTCTTCGTCTTATTTTCCTCTCCTTTTCTTCTTCTTCATCATCACCTTCTTCTTTTCCTTATTCTTCTTCTTTTTTCTCTTCTTCTTCTCCTTCTTCTTCTTTTGTTTCTTATGCATATTACATTCCTCACTTCCTGAGGTCTCTTCTCTCCCTTTTTGTGATACCTCCCCCATTCTTCGAGTTTATAATCTCCATTATCTTTGTGTCTTCTTCTTCATGCACAGATTTATCCTCTGTTCTTATTTCCGTCCTTTCCCTCAACGCAGCGACCTTTTCTGTCGTAAAACCCACGCCTTTCTTCACGCCTACCACGCTTAACTACTCCATTACCGTGGCCCCTCATCCTATGAATAAATCATTCAGCGGTAGCCAGAATAAAATAAAATTGTCTTTTCTAGAACGGGAACCCCTCGTGGTAGACCGTAATCAGGGCCGTAGCCAGGATTTTTTTTTTTTTTTTTTTTTTGGGGGGGAGGGATAATTATGCTTTAGGGGGGGGGGGAATTGCCGCTATAATGTGCCCATATACACACACATATATATAATCATTGATAACATTTGATATCCCTGTAATGATAGCTAAAATGTTATATTCTATGTATATACATCATGTATCACAAATTTACCACAAACTTAGCTTATTTTTGTAAGTTTTCCGGTGTAGTGTATTCATAATATTTTCGAGTAAATATTAATTTGGGGGGTTAATTGGATTTTGGGGGGCTAAGCCCCCCATAGCCCCCCGTGGCTATGACCTTGACTGTAATCATCAAAGCACTGGTGCTCAGCCTATGTTTCCATAACAACATAAGAATGGAGGAGCCTGCAAGAGACCATAAGGCCTATACCAGGCAGTTTCATATCCCTTACCACCGCCATCCCTACCCATAACAATATCTCACTACATGGTAACTAAGTCTATTATATGAACCACTCTGTAAACCACTTCTTGCCTATTTCCTTCTTAAAACCCATATACCTCCAGGCTTATGTGTTGCTATTAAGCCTCCTGGGGAACACAAACTTTAACACTGAATTATATCGTCTTGCATCCACTATTTCCCGCTAGTTCTCGCTTAGTGATCCAACTTATGAGACTCTGTGGTCCATGAGGGAACCATAGACCATTGTTGGTCCCATTCAGCATGATATTCTACGATATATATATTTTTTTTATACTTAATGAATTTACATATACCTAGTGGACATTCTTATCCGAGAGTTAACATCTTGACGTGATGATTATGAATTGAGTATCTTAATGACTACAAGAACTATGTCGATTGAGATGAAAATCTCTGCAAGGCCACCCATATCGAATAGGTTTTGTGCGAAAGATGAGACAAAGATCATCTCGCACGCAGAGTCGCAGGACCCACTGCTAACTGGCACGTCCCTGATGGCGAACAAGGAATACATTTAACTACACATTGTAAATACTTTCATCACTACCGAAACCTCTGTCATCTTCGTCATACTAATTGGCCACTCAGCTACTTGGATTCGTGTATGTTAGTACATATAAATTGTACTAAGCAGCAAAGGAACAATCTCGGTCTAGAAACTGTTCATATAGATGGAGTATAATGACTAAGACAATGAGCTACCCTAGTAGGATCTTCAACTCCCAAAACCTTGTCAGTCTTACATACTCGTCCTCCTCCTCTTCTTCCTTTTTCCTTCCTTCTCCCCTTACTAGCATCTTCAACCCCCAAGACTGGCAGTTTTACGTCATGCTTCTCTTCCTCGCCCTCCTCCTCCTCCTCCTCCTCCTCCTCCTCCTCCTCCTCCTCCTCCTCCTCCTCCTCCTCCTCGACCCCACCACCGCCGTTGAGGTGAACGAGCTGCAGCTCATTACAACCACTTCTTCCATCATCATTCCACTGCCAGTGGGACAGCTGACCTCATTCCATCATTCTCCTTCACGGTCGCCTATGTGAACGATAGTCTCCACTTTACCACTACTATTACCACTCCCCCCACCGATGGACGGACACCTGATCCCTTTCCTTCCCCTTCATTATAACTCTCTCCACCGATGGACGGACATTTGATCCCTTTCCTCCTCTTTTTCCACTTTACCACTACAACTCCCTCCACCGATGGACGAACATTTGGTCCCCTTTCTCCTTTATTTCACCACTACCACTACATCCACTGATGGAGGTACCATCACTAGACGGACATTTGACCCCCTTCCTCCTCCATTTCACCACTACCATTCCCTCCACCGATGGACGGACATTTGATCCCCTTCCTCCTCCACTTTACCACTACCACCCCCTCCACCGCTGAACGGACATTTGATCCCACTCCACTTTTCTCCTGTAGTGGACGTGCCCCTCTGCAGTACATGAAGGAAGATTACTCACAAGACATCTCTCCTTCACAACCACATTCAACACAACTTCCTAGAAACTACGGAAAGCGAGCAATACAAACTCTTATTTTCCTCGACATCACTGTGAAAAAACAGCATAAAAACATTTAACCCAAAGATACTTCGCTGCCTCCGATTAGTATTAACAACTTTGTCAGCAAGAAAATATGCACAGGACCCTCGCAGTTCCAATGAACATCCTCCTGATAGATAAATGACATTCAATTTAGTGTACAACTCAAGAAAATAATGAGTAAAATTCACAAAACACACACAATAAAACGCAAGACATAAAACCCCTCGATAAAACACAGTAAACAACGTAGGATGCAACACATTATGAAGTCAGGCTACTATCATAGGGACATATAGGTACACCACCCGACCAACCAACCCTTTCCTTGAACTTCCTGGTCTCTTCATTCGTGGATATATCTGGTGACATTACACACCCTTCCTTACAGTCCCGCCTCTGCCCATCCCTCTTCTCTCAGCACATCTTCGTATATGATCCTTACATATTCTCTTTCTATCACTGAAGAGCATTCCACATCCAGCTATCTAACTCATGAGTTCATTACACACGGGTCGATGGTGTACTGGTACCGCGCTCGACTGCCTATTCAGCCGGCAACCTAACTTTAGTGGGCAAAGAGTTTTGTGTGTGTGTGTGTGTGTGTGTGTGTGTGTGTGTGTGTGTGTGTGTGTGTGTGTGTGTGTGTGTGTGTGTGTGTGTGTGTGTGTGTGTGAGGTCACGGCATTACCCATAAATCGGGGCATGCATGAGCTCTGAGCTTTCATCCGGGAGGGTAATACCTGTCGATCACGAGTCCAACATCCAAAATCGTGGTGAATCACACATATTCTCTGCATTATTTATGAATCTTTTCCTCTCCTGTGTAAGCCCCTGATCTACGCGTTCTTTGCTTAATCTTTCTCTCTCTTTCTTCCTCTTCCTCAGTCAAGATTCCCGTCCATATTTTCCGTGATGTTTAGTAAGGTTATATCAGCAGCTGCTTCGTAGGATTTTTCCCTAATTCTCCAATATCTTTAACTTCTTTCTTAAACCCTTCAAAGATCTTTTACGTCTATACTGCTTAATCTTTTTATTTGGTATCACAGATATTCCTATAATTTTCGTTGATTTTTCTTCTTCCAGTGTTAACTGGTTTTTATTTTTCTATTTTTTTTTTTTTTTCAATTTTCTCTTCTTCGAGGTCAGCTTCCTTCCACCATTTCTCTTCACTCCATTGTTCCACATTTTTATTTCTAATACTTGTTTACACATATTTCTTCCACTTTTTCTCATGTTCCACTTTTGTGCCGTCTCCCCTCTTCCACCTTACTTTTCATTTGCATTCCACCTCTTCTTTAATCTTCCACGCCAAGTCCACTTCAATCCACCGCACTTTATACCTTTTTTTCTCGAGGGCCTCAGATACTTTCCACTTTTTTTTTTCCATCTCTTGCTACCCTTCTCTTGTCTTTCTGTCCATTCTTTTGTTCTAAGTTTTTCATTAACAGTCACCGTATCATTCCTCGTTCTTCCTAGAACTCCTTTTCCATTCATTCATTCTAGATCCCCTATTACGTGTTCATCCTGGTCGCTTTTCACAACCTTTTCAGAGACTTTCATTGTCGTTATCAGTATATATATATTTTTTCTTTTCGTTGATTTCTTGTAATAGTTTGTCTTCCCTTTCCTCGTATCTTCCTTCCTATTTCCCCCTTTTCTATTCCTCTGAACTTGATTCTTAATTTCATACTCTTCTTTACGGAGCTGCCTAGTGTAGGCCTTATGGTCTCTTGCAGTCTCCTTCATTTTTATATTCTCCTTCATTCTTATGTTCTTATGTTCAATTTCCTATTTCGATACCGCCAAACGCCCAGCAATATTCCTTTCAGTCTTTCTGTTCACCAAGATCAGTCTAATGACACTTAAACTGGAGTATTCCCCATGTGCACGGGCTTCCTTCCCACGTGAATCCAAGTCATTAACTACATCTCCTCACTCACGTGTCACCTCTTACTACACACTTACCTAACACGCTCATGTTACTTTCGTTTTATGTCTCCAATTGCTGCTAATTAGTTTCTTCGTCCCATTAACCTAAATGGTTAACATGCCACATCCTACTTTATACTTACCTAAGATCCACCCACCAGCATGTAGCCTATCCCTAGGTTCATTCCTCTAATTGCTACTAATAAGTTTCCTTTTTCCAATAACCCTATCCCTTAAATTATCTATTATTATGTCTCCTACTACTTCATACTTACCTAACATCCGTCCACCACACTGTAGCCTATCCCTAGGTTCATTCCTCCAATTGCTACTAATTAGTTTCTTTTTCCCAATAACCCTATCCCTTAAATTATCTATTATGTCTCCTCCTGCTTCATACTTACCTAACATCCGTCCACCACACTGTACCGTCTTCTATCACTACCAATTAGTTTCTTCTTGCCACAAACTGTTTCCCTTTAATTACACACTTTAACTACACACTTAATTTACACCCCCTACACCATTTTCTACCGTGTACAATCACTACTAGTTAATCTATTCTTCCTACTAATCCTATCCCTCTAGTCATGGACCTTTTTCCAACCCTTCTCTCGACCATTCTCCTGGCTGTGCGTGTTCATTCATTTCAAACATATTCCTCCAATCTATTTCTCACTTAATCCATACTACGGATATTCCTGAACCCTCACATCCGTGATTTTTCATGTTTCCTCACATCTCCCTGTTCGAAACGATTATCGGACATTTTTTCTCACTTCCGGACAATTTCCCACTCCTGTTCTTCATGTTACTCTACGTTTTTTCATGTTTCCTTCTTCCTTACATTCTCGGAAAACTCTATTTTGATTTCATTCTGTACAAGAATATTTATTCAAATTTGTTTATCTTCATCTTTTGCCTTGTCAGAGGAAACACCGTCAGGAGGGACCATAAACTTGTTATGACGTCTGAGTCTCAAAAGGTGGCGGCACACTAGGTATTTCTCGCTAGCATGCTACTTGCTTTTGCTATTTCATTCGATTGGAAACGACTTCGGTTACGATCTTTTGTTTTTAAAATTTCCAAATGTCAAATTACTCTAGCTGAATGACGAGCTAAGAAAAGTTAAACTTAGAATATGAATGTTAGACACGTTCTTGAGATGTTCTTACGGAAGTCTAGAATACTGTAACCGAGGTCGTTTCTACTCAAA
>NC_134816.1:28410827-28465827 GCF_046742065.1 Oratosquilla oratoria | reverse complement strand
GCCCTGTTATGCAATCTAAGGACTGTTGGAGGTAGCAGGTAACGAACAGTCCCTGCTGGGAATCGGAAAGGAGTGCGGGATTCGAACCCACAACTAAGCGAAAGCGAGACCAGCACGCTTCCGATGACGCCAACAATTCACTTCGAACTTACGTCTCCCCACCATCTCTGTACGAGTTTTTAAAATTTTAATTTTTTTTTTTTTTTTACGAATTTTAGTAACACCCCTGAGGACCAGAGTCACGTAGCATTTTTATGAATGGTGGTTCATCTTCAGTCAAATAGAGAAAAGGGTGATGATTGTTTTCAACTACCCCTCCAGTCTGCTACTGCCCTTCATAAAACTCTACTTTCTGACTCTTTCTTCGGCTCCATACTATTCCAATGGATAGAAACGCAGGTTATCGTCAACAAAACGGTATTATTTCTCTCTTCCAATTCTCTCTCTCTCTCTCTCTCTCTCTCTCTTTTTTTTTTTTTTTTTTTTTTTTTTTTTTTTTTTTTTTTTTTTTTTTTTTTTTTTTTTTTTAAATACATTGTTGCCAAAACTAGGCTTTCAGAATCTTCTCTGGCTCATAGCGGTGTTCCCGACACCTACCCCTGGGGGTCCCAGACCCCCTTGGAGGTTGCAGGGGGCTGAATAAAGGAACGATGTGTGTGTGTGTGTGTGTGTGTGTGTGTGTGTGTGTGTGTGTGTGTGTGTGTGTGTGTGTGTGTGTGTGTGTGTGTGTTTCAGAGAGGGTGTAGCAAAGTCTTAGCAGAGCCTGCTTGAAAGACCTATACAGTTCTGTGGACCTATATGGATATATATATGTGTGTGTGTGTGTGTGTGTGTGTGTGTGTGTGTATACATATATATATATATATATATATATATATATATATATATATATATATATGCTTCTTTCTGCTATCTTTAGAGCCTTTTCTCTAAGACTTCATAAGAAAAGAAGAAAAATAACTGAAACAACTTACATCGCTTCCCATCCAAACAACAACCACCGCGATGGGTTTATTGAATTAACAAAAACGACGAGCCGTTTGATACTTCGCAAGGCAGAGCGGAGGAGGACGAGAGGTCAGGTTGATCATGGCGGAACGCGGAGAGCTTCGGCGGGTATTCAGGGTGTGAATTGTTTGAAGGTGTATATACTCTGAAGAAGTCCTGGTTAGGACGAAACGTCAGAATAAATCCCTAACGGTTCCCTGTGTTTATCTCACCACCCATCCACTTATATATATATATATATACGTTTTGTTTATATATAAACGTTTGTGTGTGTGTGTGTGTGTGTGTGTGTGTGTGTGTGTGTGTGTATGTGTGTGTGTGTGTGTGTGTGTGTGTGTGTGTGTGTGTGTGTGTGTGTATTAATCATTCTTCATCGTCACTGAAGGTTTATATCTATTCACACAAAAAAAAGTATGTACCAAAAATGGGTTTGGGGGCGGGGTGCGAAAAGCGTGGGTTTGAGGATTTTTTTTTTTTTCGAAAAAAAAGAAGAAGAGGAGGAGTCACACGTAAATGCAAAAATTCTGCGAACCAATGGCTCACAGGCTTGGACAGACATGCCTTTGCACTACCCGTTTATTTGTCTCCCTTTTTCCATTTCTTCTTTTTTCTTTTTCCACCCTGGCCACGATGTGGGCATTCCTCCTCCTCCTCCCTATGTCAGGTTGGTCATCAATATTCTCTTTTTCTCCTTATTTCTCTTTCCATGTTTTTTTTTTTGTTTTTTCCTGTTTTTTTTTTTGTTTTTTTTTTTTTTTTTGCTCCTAATATTTTGTATTTTTTTTCTTGTTCCATTATCTCATTTCCTTTTTTTTTTCTTTCTTCTATTTTGTGCTTATTTCCCATTTCCATTTCTTTCTGTAATATTATTTCTGTTCCTTTCATTTTCTCCCCTTCATTTTCTCCTTCACTATTTTGTTTTCATATGAGCCATTCTCTACGTTTCTCTCTCTTCCTCCATTTTTTCTATTTCTTTCTTCTTCTTTCTCTTTTTTTTATTTCCTTTTTTTCATAAGCGATCTCACTGGTTCATCTGTGCCTATATATATATACATATATTTCAGAAGCGATGCTACAAGATAAATTCTAATTGTATTTTACTTTTTATTAAGGTTTTTCTATTGTCAGAAGCGATCCTTGTGATTGTATTTCAGTTATATTTTCTTTCCTTTTATTAATCTTTTTCATAAGAGATCCTTCTGGTTGTATTCCGGCTGTATTTCAATTGTATCATCTTTCCTTTTATCAATTGCTACTCCTCCTCCTCCTTGTCTCCTCCTCCTCCTCCTTCCTCTTCCTTTCTCCTCCTCTCCCTTTTTCCCTCTTCCTCCCACTCCTCCTCCTTCCTCTTCTTCCTTTCTCCTCCTCTTCCTTCTCCCCTCCTCCTCCCACTCCTCTTCCTCCCTCCTCCTCCTCCTCTTCCTCTCTCCTCCTCCTCCCCTTCCTACCCTCCCTCCTTCTGGTTGTATTCCGGCTGTATTCCAGTTGTATCTTCCCTTTTATCAATTCATTTTTTTTAATCTATTTTTTCATAAGATTTCCTTCTGGTTGTATTCCGGAATATTCCACTAGTATCTTCTTTCCTTTTATTAATTTATTTTTTTCATAAGAGATCCTTCTGGTTGTATTCCTATTGTATTCCAGTTGTATCTTCTTCCCTTTCATCAATTCCTTTTTAATTTATATTTTTCAGAAGGGATCCATCTGCTTGTATTCCGGCTGTATTCCAGTTGTATCTTCTTTCGTTTTATTATCTTTTTTATAAGAGATCCTTCTGGTTGTATTCCGGCTGTATTCCAGTTGTATTTTCTATCGTTTTATTTTTTTTTTCATAAGAGATCTATCTGAATGTATTCCGGCTGTATTCCAGTTGCATTTTTTATCGTTTTATTTTTTTTCATAAAGATCCTTCTGGTTGTATTCCGGTTGTATTCCAGTTGTATTTTCTTTTTTCTATCAATTCCTTTTTCAATTCCTTATAAGAGATCCTTCTGGTTGTATTCCGGCTGTATTCCAGTTGTATTTTCTTTCGTTTTATTTTTTTTTCATAAGAGATCCTTCTGGTTGTATTCCGGCTGTATTCCAGTTGTATTTTCTTTCGTTTTATTTTTTTCATAAAAGATGTTCTGATTGTATTTCGGCTGTATTTTCTTTCCTTTTATCAATTTCTTTTTTCATAAGAGATCCTTTTGGTTGTATTCCGGCTGTATTCCAGTTGTATTTTCTTTCGTTTTATTTTTTTTCCATAAGGGATCCTTCTGGTTGTATTCCGGTTGTATTCCAGTTGTATTTCACTGCATCCAATTGTCTTGCCACCTTCCTTGTCTACAAGTCACCAGGCTCTCGGATTGCAGGCTCCCCCCCCCCTCCCTCGCCACGGACGTGACAAGAACAGACAGTGACGCCCAACGGGGGTGTAAAAAAAAATAAAAAATAAAAAAAAAATAAATAAATAAATGGAAAAGAAAAGAAAAATCGAAAATAAAATATGGGAGAAGGAGGGTGGGAGGGGTAGGAGGAGGAAGACGAGGAGGAGGACGGAGGAAAAGGAGGAGAGAGGAAGAGGAGTGGGAGGAGGAGGGGAGAAGGGAGAGGAGGAGGAGAAAGGAAAAGGAAGGAGGAAGAGGAGGAAGAGGAGTGGGGGAGGAGGGGAGAAGGAAGAGGAGGAGGAAAAAGGAAGAGGAAGAGGAAGGAGGAGAAGGAGGGAGGAGGAGACAAGGACGAGAGGAGACAAGGAGGAGAACAGTGGAGAAGGAGGAACAAAGACGGAGGAGGAGGAGGAGGAGGAAAGAGGAGGAGGAGGGAAGAGGAGGAGGAGGGAAGAGGAGGAGGGGGAAGAGGAGGAGGGGGAAGAGAAGAGGAGGAGAAGGAAGAGGGATGAGGAGAGAAGGAGGAGAGAAGGAGCAGGAGGAGGAGCAGGAGGAGGAGTAGGAGGAGGAGGAAGAAAGAGGAAGGAAGAGGAGGAGGATGAAGGAGGAGGAGGAGGAAGAGGAGTAGTAGGTGTGATGGACGAGCGGTTAGAGTACCCAACGGGAATTTTAATGGGTTCGAGTTTGAGCCCAGGCGTCGGACGGGAAGCACTTGCGCCTGAGAATTGGTACATATTGGTTCTCGATCCCATCCCCTCTACCCCTCTCCCCCTCCCTCTTCTCCTCTCTCCCCTCCCCCTCCCCCTCCCTCCTCTCCCTCTTCCCATCTCTCCCCCTCCCCCGTCCCTCTCTCCCTTTCCCCATCTCCACCCTCTCCCCTCCCTCTCTCTTTCTTCTCCTCTTCCCTCCCCTTACCTCTCCTCTTCCTCTTCCCCATCCCTCTCTCCTTCCCCTCTCTCCCCCATCCCTTTCCTCTCTCTCTCTCCTTTCCCCTCTCCCCCTCCCTCTCACTCTCCTCCTCTCCCCTCTCTTCACCTTTCCCTCCCCTCTCTCCTTCCCCCTCTCCCCTCTCCTCTCTCCCCCACCCCCCCTGTCTTCCCCCCAACTCTCAGCCCCCACCCTATCCCTTCCATCTACCTCAAAACATTACTGAGTATTTTATTTGCTGTAACCAACGCTTCTATCCTTGATTGGTAAATGACGTTACACCGTAGGGAGATGAAGGTATTAGAGGACAAATTTAAGAAGGATTATAACAAATAAAGAATAATCAAAATAATCAAAATAAAAAAAAGTTATCACTATTCTCTTTTTTTTTTCAGAGACCAGACTAGTTTTCTATCAGCAAAAAGGACCCTGCGTGACTCGGATCCATCGGGGTGTCTGCGAAATTCTTGTTGTAGTAACAGCCTATGCAATCAGTACCCCTTCCCTACATGGTGATACTTTAATTTCTAATCTGGCTGCCGCAAAGCGTTTTTTTTTTTTTTTTTTTTTTTTTTTTTTTTTTTTTTCATTTCTCCTCCCTGCCCTCAGTCTGCCTGTGCCACCAGAGGCGGCATTATGAGACAGGTTCGATACGAAAGGGCTAACTAATTACGGTCAAAAGGGAACAAATCACCTACAGATAGCAATGCATGCAATAGTCAACATTCTACACACAATTCACTTGAAGTAGCTCCAATTTTCAACTTGTTCAGGTCAGGAGGCGTTCGGGGAG
This sequence comes from Oratosquilla oratoria, assembly GCF_046742065.1. NCBI lineage: Eukaryota > Metazoa > Arthropoda > Malacostraca > Stomatopoda > Squillidae > Oratosquilla > Oratosquilla oratoria. The sequence continues at coordinate 28,460,730 of NC_134816.1, read as the reverse complement.
GGTGGGAGGGGGAGGGGGAGGCTGGGAAGAGGAGGAGGAAGAGAAGGGGGACGAAGAGGGAAGAGGAGGAGGAGGAAGTGGAAGAGGAAGGAGGTGGAGGAGTAGGAGGAGGAAGAGGGAGCACGAAGAGGGAGGAGGTGGAGGAGGAGGAGAACGGAGGGAAGAGGAAGTGGAGGTGGCGGAGGATAAGGAAGGAAGAGGAGAAGGAGGGAGGAGGAAGAGGGAGGAGGAGAAGGAGGAATCACCATTTCTTTTTCATTTCTTTTTTTTGAGGGGGGGGGGCTTTTGGGGGGGTTCAGGGTACACAATGGGGGCAGGAGTGTTCAGTTGAACGAAATCCTCCACCCCATCTCCCCCTCTTCCTCCCTCCCCCTTCTGCCCCCCACCTCTTCCCCCCATCACCTGCACAGAACCTGTTGTCCAGGTCGACGATCTGGACGAGTCAAACTTGGTGGAAGGCTGACAAGTAGGAGTATTGGAAAGCACTGCAAAGGGGGACTATTGGAAAGACGTGGGACGGGGACAGGGAGAGGGAGGGAGGGAGGGACAGGGGGACAGGGGGAGAGGGGGAGAGGGGGAGAGAGAGAGAGAAAGAGGGGGGAGGGACGGGGAGAGAGAGAGAGAGAGAGAGAGAGAGAGAGAGAGAGAGAGAGAGAGAGAGAGAGAGAGAGAGAGAGAAACAGAGAGGGATAGGGGGGGAGAGAGAGAGAGAAGAGAGAGAGAGAGAGAGAGAGAGAGAGAGAGAGAGAGAGAGAGAGAGAGAGAGAGAGAGAGAGAGAGAGAGAGAGAGACCAAAGAGAAAGAGATAAAGAACTAAGTATTAAAGAGAATTTGAGAAGTGTGTGGAAGAAGGAAGGAGGAGAGGACGAGGAGGAGGAGGAGGAGGAGGAGGAGGACAAGGCGTAGAAGGAGCAGGAGGAGAGGGGGAGAAGGAGGAGGAGGAGGAGGAGGAGGAGGAGGAGGAGGAGGAGGAGGAGGAGGAGGAGGAGGACAAAGCGTAGGAGCAGGAGGAGGAGAGGGGGAGAAGGAGGAGGAGGAGGAGGAGGAGGAGGAGGAGGAGGACAAGGAGTAGAAGGAGGAGGAGGAGGAAGAGATGGAGTAAAGAAGAAAGAAGCAAAGGAGAGAGTTGATAAAAGACAAGACAAGACAAGAGAAGACAAGACAAGAGAAGAGAAGAGCAAAGAAACTGTGTGGGAAAGGCAACGAAAAGAGAAATAAAACAAATACAATAATTGTCGTCCCAACTTTCACTTTCTCGAAACCCGCAGCCCCACAGTCACTGCCAACGGTCCCCTGAACCTCCCATACATCTCTCTCTGAAGAGAGCATGATCAGTCGCCGGTTATCAGCTTCCCATGTTAAAAAAAATAAAAATAAAAATAAAAAGTGATCAAAACTGATAAAGGGGATCTTAGGTGCGATCCAGAGACCGAATGCCAACCCCTCGGGGCTGCAACTCTTAGATACAGGTAAAGATGTTGGTGACATCTGAAACCGACTGGCAGGGAGAAAACGCTCTACGATGTACTGCTCGCCACAGTCAGGCTTCCATTGTTGGTTCAAGAGAGAGAGAGAGAGAGAGAGAGAGAGAGAGAGAGAGAGATACAGAGAGACAGAGATACAAGCAGACAAACAGACAGGTAGACAGATAGACTGAGAGACGGACAGACATACAGACAGACGGACTGACCGACTGAGAGAGAGAGAGAGAGAGAGAGAGAGAGAGAGAGAGAGAGAGAGAGAATGGGGATGGCGAGAGAAGAGAAAAAAGAGTGGGGAAAGAAAGAAAGAAAGAAATAAAGAGAGAAGGCAAAGGGGAGAAATGCAGTAAAGGAGAGATAGATGGCTACAAGGAGTGAGCGGAAATGAATTGGAAAGAAGAGGAAGAGGGAGGAGGAGGAGGAGAAGGAAGACGTGGAGGAGGAGGAGGAGGAGGAGGAGGAGGAGGAGGAGGACGTGGAGGTGGAGGAGGAGGAGCAGGAGGAGGAAGATGATGAGGAGGAGGGAGGAGGAGGAGGCGGTGGAGGAGGAGGCGGTGAAGGAGGAGAAGGCGGAGGAGGAAGTGGTGGAGGAAGAGGAGTAGGAGGAGGAAGATGATGAGGAGGAAAATAAGGAGAAGAGGACTAAGAGCAGGAGGACGAGAAGGAGGGAGGAGGAGGAGAAGGGAAGAGGAGGAGGACGTGGAGGAGGAGGAGGAGGAGGAGGAGGAGGAGACAGGAGGAGGAATAAGAGGAGGACGTGGAGGAGGAGGAGCAGGAGGAGGAAGATGATGATGATGAGGAGGAGGAAGAGGAGGAGAAGCGTAAGAGCAGGAGGGGGAAGACGAGGGTGAGGGGAAGGAAGAGGAGGAGGATAAGGAAGACAGTACTGAGAGCCAAGTTTTGAAAGCGTGGTCGGGGTCGATTCCAAAAATAGAATCAGTTGGTCTTGCCCACGGGGCGCAGGATACCGGTGGCATCCTAGAATTGACATCAATGGAATAGAAATGGAAACAGAAGGAAACCGGAGATAGAAATTGAAATAGAATACAATAGAAAATAAATGGAAAATGGAAAGATGAGTTAGCGTCACAAAGGACAAACGGAATTGATGGAACGGGAGGCTTGGCGTCAGATAGGAGCTGCTCCCCAACTAAATAAATTTGATTAGCGTTAGTCAGTCAAGAATAAGAGTTGTAGCAACCGATTTTTTTTCCATTTATTTATCATGATTACATTTTACTTACTTGTGTATTTAAATGATTTTTTAATTATTCATTTCTTTATTTAATCATTCATCTATCTATTTATCTACCTATTTATTCATAGTGTAGGCCTTATGGTCTCTTGCAGTCGCCTTCACTCTTATGTTCTTATTCATCTATTTATTCATCTATTTATTTGTTTGTTAATTCATTTATCTTTTATTTATTTATTCATTCGTTTACTTATTTCTTCCTAGTATAGGCCTTATGGTCTCTTGCAGTCTTCTTCATTCTTATGTTCTTATTTATTTATCTATTAGTTTATCTAATTATTATTTATTTTTTGCCTATCTATCTGTCATTTTGAAAACTAAGAATTTACTCCATGTACGGTGACTCTAGATCAATCCGCTATTTTCACACAACCACAACTGGACAACTTCCACTTTTATCAAAGTGTCTGCCTGAACCCTAACAAGATTTGATTGGTTCAATTCAGTCACAACCGTAGACAACAAAATCCCCGCCACTATGGCGGTTTCTGGCGGAAAATCCGCCATTTTTTCCGCCGTCGCTATAACCCAGTGGTCATGTACCAATATCTCCTTCGATCAAAAATCGATTTTTTTTTTAATCTCAGCAATATCCGCCTTAACCTTATTCAGTCTAGCTTAACCTAACTTAACCTAGCCTAACCTGATCTAATCTAACCTAACTTTATTCAACCTAGGTTAACCTAACCTAGCTTATCCTAACCCAACCTAACCTAATCTAACCTAACTTTATTCAACCTAGATTAACCTAACCTAGCTTATCCTAACCCAACCTAACTTAATCTAACCAAACCTAACCTAATCTAACCTAACCTTATTCAACCTAGCTTAACCTAATCTAACTTAACCTAACCTAGCTTACCCCAATCCAACCTAACCTACCCAAACGTTATTTAACCTAGCCTAACCTAATCTAACATGACCTAACCTAGCTTAACCCATTGAACTCCGATGACAAGATGTCTTGTCATTTGGTCAAATAAAACAAAAAATCATAAAACACCAAAATGTTTGATCAAACACCAGAAAAATATGACGTCAATCCTCGCTTCGCTCGCAGCGAAGCGAGGACTGACGTCATATTTTTCTGGTGTTTGATCAAACATTTTGGTGTTTTATGATTTTTTGTTTTATTTGACCAAATGACAAGACATCTTGTCATCGGAGTTCAATGGGTTAACCTAACCCAACCTAACCTAAACTAACCTACAGTACCCTAACCTAATCCCAAACTAATGTAATCCTACGGTGATGTTGAACTCATCTTAAACTAATCTCTTTAGCCATAACCAGCGCTTCTGTCCTAGTGAGCAACGCGTTACGGAAGAGATGGAGTCAAAGAGTCAAGGAGGAACAACAGAATTTCAAACTGATCATATTTATCTTTTTATTTATTATTTTTATTATCATTATTATCACAATAATAATAATAATAATAATAATAATAATGATAATAATAATAATAATAATAATAATAATAATAATAATAATAATAATAATAATAATGATAATAATAATAATAATAATAATAATAATAATAATAATAATGATAATAATAATAATAATTACTATTACTATCATCATTACTTTTTTTTTAGATTATTCTGCAAATGCAAAGAATAATACGTGACTCAGGTCCGTAAAGATGTCACTAAACATATACAAATAGAGAAGAGACCAAAGGCAAACCTAGAATTATATATACATATATATATATATATATATATATATATATATATATATATATATTTTTTTTTATGCTCGCTTGCAGTCCGAGCCCTGCCGCCAGCGAGTTGGACCAAGGGCATGATTCATTCAATTCCACGCTACAACGCCCTCTATGAAGGGCACCTTCCTAGCCCCCTGATAGGTGGGAATTCGCGACATAGAAACGAATCAAGATATGGTCACAAACCAAAGGAATGAAATCTGCATAGAAGAGACTATGGACACACCTAAAACCAAACCTACTTATTTATTTATTTATTTATTTATCTATTTATTTATTTTAAGTTAAGGTCCCTGAATAAAATCCTCTGGCTGTACCCACGGGTCTAACAAACGAGTCTGGAAGGAAAATTGATGAAAGAAAAATTTATTGAAAGTTAGGGGACCATTCCTGGTCACGGACAGAGTAATGGCTGGCGGGGTTGAACCTACGGAAATAAAAGCCTAAAAGATATATTGAAAAGATAAATAAATTCGATGAAAACATGGCTTTGGAAATGTGAGCCATTTCAGTCTGGAAGTCATTTTTACACGGAAAAATAAATAGGTAAATTAATAAATAAATATATAGATAAACATATGAATAAATAAATAAACATATAAATATATAAATGAATAAATAGATAAAGATATATTGAAAATACAAATAAAGTCGATGAAAAAATGGCTTTGAAAATCACTTAAATGAATAAATAAATAAATATATACATTTTTGGAAATAAACTCATCTGCTGGGACTCGAACCCTCACCTGAGCGGCTTGCGTCTTACAAGATGAAGACCGTACCATCACGCCATCCTGACCCTTCAAAACGAAACGACTTAGTTCACGGCCCAGTCGTTCCGCCGATTAATAAATAAAAATATATTGAAAATATAAATGAATTCAAAACATGACTTTGAAAATTACGTAAATGAATGAATATGTAGATACATATACAATTAAATACACAAAATAAATAGATCAACAAATAAATATGTAAATGAATTAATAGATTAATAAATAAAGATACATTGAAAATATAAATTCGATGAAAATATGACTTTGAAAATTACGTAAATGAATCAATAAATAGACAGATAAATATATAAATATATACATGAATAAACAGATCAACAAATAAATAGGTAAACGGAACAAATAAATGAATATATGAAAAAACTGATAAATATATATATATATATATATATATAGAGAGAGAGAGAGAGAGAGAGAGAGAGAGAGAGAGAGAGAGAGAGAGAGAGAGAGAGATAAATAGATGAATGAATAATAGATAATATAGATCAATGAATATAGAGATAATTATATATAGATATACAAATTAATCAATTAATCAATTAATCAACCAATCAATAACTAAATAAACGAACGAATAGATACATAAATAAACAAATAACTAGACACGGACAAGAATCACCACAACGCATAAATAACGAAAGATAATAACAAATACAAAAAGAACAATAACTGCCATGACCCTTAACAACAGAGAACTCAGTAATAACGAATACAAAGAAAAAATAACAATAACCGCAATGACCCTTAACACCAGAGAACACAGTAATAACGAATACAAAAAAATAACAACTGCAATAAGCCTTGACATCAGAGAACTCAGTAATAACGAATACAAAAAAATTACAATAACCGCAATGACCCTTAACACCAAAGAACTCAGTAATAACGAATACAAGAAATAACAATAACCGTGAACTCAGTAATAACGAATACAAAAGAAAAATAACAACAAGAGCAATAAGCCTAGACATCAGAGAACTCAGTAAGGCCATCCGTATACGGGAGGAAAAGGGGGAGAGAATGGGGGGAAAAGAAAAACGAATATAAAAGACACACACATAGCTACTCAATCACGAAAGAAAACCGAGACAAAGTGAGCAATTAAAGTAAATGAATTCTTGTGTAAACAATGACTACCCTTTCGCATCGGACTGTTGCCTCACAAATAAGCGATATTGTCTTTCGTGACTCATGGACGCTCCGAACGATAAAGAAAAAAATACAGAAAGAAAAAAAGAAAAGAGAGAGAAAGATTGAGAGAGAGAGGGGGGGAGAGAGGGAGGGGGAGGGAGGGAGAGAGAGAGAGCGAGAGAGAGAGAGAGAGAGAGAGAGAGAGAGAGAGAGAGAGAGAGAGAGAGAGAGAGAGAGAGAGAGAGAGAGAGAGAGAGAGAGAGAGAGAGAGAGAGAGTGAGAGAGAGAGAGAGAGAGAGAGAGAGAGAGAGGAGAGAGAGGAGAGAGAGAGAGAGAGAGAGAGGAGAGAGAGAGAGAGGAGAGAGAGAGAGAGAGGAGAGAGAGAGAGAGAGAGAGAGAGAGAGAGAGAGAGAGGGGGGGGGAGCGAGGGAGAGAGAGAAAAAAAAGATGGAAAGAGAGAATCAGGGGGGCACAGATATAGAGAGAGAGAGAGAGAGAGAGACAGAGAGAGAGAGAGAGAGAGAGAGAGAGAGAGAGAGAGAGAGAGAGAGAGAGGAGAGAGAAGAGGAGGAGAGAGAAGAGAGAGAGAGAGAGAGGGAGGAGAGAGAGAGAGATGGAAAGAGAGAGGAGAGAGAGGGAGAGAAGGGAGGGGAGAGAGAGAAAGAGGAGAGAGAGAGAGAAGAGGAGAGAGAGGGAGGAGAGGGAGAGAGAGAGAGAGAGAGAGAGGAGAGAGGAGAGAGAGGAGAGAGAGAGAGAGAGAGAGAGAGAGAGAGAGAGAGAGAGAGAGAGAGAGAGAGAGAGAGACGGAGAGAGAGAGAGAGGGAGAGAGGGAGAGAGGGAGAGAGAGAGAGAGAGAGAGAGAGAGAGAGAGATGGTGAAAGAAAGAATACAATTCAACTCACTCAAACCGGCGACTGATCTTTAGATGAATGAATTTTGTTTTAAAATTAGCCATAAAGGACAACGGATGACAAGTATAAAAAAAATAATTTTATATTTACACCATGAGGCACTTAGCTGTCGCCTAAGCCATAGAAGGTATTCCATGTATAAGTTTCATGCAATAGGTATTATATAGACGCCTCTACGGACCAGCGACACGCGTAATCGTTTTATGACTGATAACTAATTCCCATGCAATAGAGTGTACCATATCTATCATTTAACCTCCTCGGTATAATATTGCTCACCCTCCCTTAGGATAGAAGTGCTGGTTATTCTTAAAAAAAAAAAACACTTTCCCTTTGACAAATGTTAGAGAATTAAAAATAATTAGAAATTACATAAAAATAAAATTAGTGCGGACTTCTTATTTCTATATATACCCATACATACATTCATATACAAACGGGTTTTTTTTTCCCTTACATGGGAGGTAGCTAAAGTCAAAGGCATAAATCAACTTCTACCCATTTCAACCCTACATCCTCCACTCCTATTCACCCCCCTCCCTCCCTCTTTTCTTGGCTCCTCCTGGATGACAGGTCATCCCTGCATCTTGCCCACTGCCGTGGGTCAGAGGCAATGTAGTAAGACGCAGCACATCTACAGCAAGGCCGCTTCATTTAATCGGCGACCCCCCCCCCCAACTCCGTCCCCTTCTGCAGAAAAAAGAAAAGAAAACGGAGAGAAATCCCTTCGGGTTGCGTCAAAATATAATTCAAATATATTCCCTCACCCCCCCCCACCCATTCCCTTCCATACATCCCAGCATCATCCATACACAACCATTCTCCACTCACCCCTATATTTTGTCTTCTCCCTACCTCCCTCAACAGACATTCTCCTCTTTCCCAATGCCTTTTTTTTTTTTTCTTTTTTTTTTTCTTTTTTTTTTTTTCCCATTCATCCATCTCATCCTTGGTCACCACCTCATGTTCACTCCTTCCATCTCTGCCTTCCACACCTCTTACTAATATTTCTTCACTCATTCTTTCCATGTGCCTAAACCATCCCAATACTCTTTCATTCGCCCTATCTCCCAACTCCCTTTCCACCCCCGCTCTCCTCCTCACCTCCTCGTTTCTCACTCTATCCAGCCTAGTAACCCCTACCACACTTCTCAGGCATTTCATCTCAAATACATTTAAACTCTTCCTCTCTTATGTTCCTGCCCCATATAGTGCTGTCGGCACAATCACTCCTTCATATAATCTTCTTTTAGCATCCATTTCCAAATGTCTATTTCTCATTACACTTTTTAATTCACCAATGCATTTACTTACTTCTCTCAATCTACATTCTACCTCCACCTCCACTCCCTTTCCCGCCACATTTGCACCCAAGTATATAAAATTATCCATTTCCTCCAGTCTCTCACCCCTAATACTCACTTCCAATTTGCTGCCATCCTCTTCCCTTGTACATCTTGCATTTGTCCTCATCTATCCCAAACTCCGGCACTAATTTCCCTCCTCTGATCCTGCTACAAGCGCAGTGTCGTCAGCAAACAACAACTGGCTTATCTCCCATTTTACTCCATTTTCTTAAACCATCTCCAATCCCCAGTCCATTCCCCTTGCGTTTACCTCTCGCACCACCCCACCCATGTATAAATTGAACAGCCAAGGCGACATAACACATCCCTGGCGAAGTCCTACCTTTACCTGAAACCACTATCTCCACCTATAATTCTAACACAGGCTCTACTACTCTCGTAAAAACTCTTGACTGCTTTTAACAGCTTTCCTCCTATCCCATATATCTGCAATACCTTCCACAGTGCCTTCCTGTCTCCCCTTTCATAAGCCTTTTCAGAATCCATAAAAGGCCCAAAAACATCTTTACCTTTTTCCTAAAGCTTTCTCACACAATTGCCTTACCACAAAAATCTGATCCACGCTACCTCTACCTGTCCTAAACCCACTGTTCCTCACCAATTACTCTCTCTGTTCCTCTCCTAATTCTCTCAATCAAAACCCTCCCATAAGCCTTTCCTCTCTATATATAAGATAATAAAAATATGTGGAAAAGGTAACGATAATAAAAAAATATAATAAAATGGAAAATAAAAACAATTTAGATAAAGTGAAGAAGGATTTTTGTTCAGCATGGACTAGCGGTAGACGTTGACTGTAAAATCTCGATTCAGCTAGAATAGAATTAACAAGATTTGTCAGCGAGCTAGAAAATATTCAACGAGTAGAACACTGGTTCTCAAACTAGGTGTCTTTGGGAGTTGATGGATGTAAGACGATTATATTTTGTGTCGAAATTGTCTTCTTCAAGAAGCTAAAGAAGAACAACAGCGCATAAATCCGGTGTACGTGACGAAAGACAGGTTAGGAACCTCTGTTCTCTAAAAGATGCAATCTCCTAGTAAGTGAGAACAGAACTAGTGGAAGTTAATAAATACAAGACGAGCATATCTAGTGTCGAAATGGTTTTCTTCAGAAGACTAAAGAAGAACAGGAACACATAAACCTAGTGTACGTGATGAAAGGCTGATTGGGAACCCCTGTTCACTAAGTAGGAACACAACAATGGGAATTAATAAATGCAAGACGATTATATCTAGTGTCGAACAGCAACACATAAATCTGGTATACGTGACGAAAGGCAGGTTGGGAAACCCTTTTTTCTAAAAGATGCAATCTCTTTGGTCTAGAGCCTTCACCTATTGGGAATACAACTAGTGGGAGTTAATGAATGAAAGATGATTATATTTAGTGTCGAAGTGATCTTCTCCAGAGGGCTAAAGAAGAACAGCGACACATAAATCTGGTGTATGTGACGAAAGGCAGGTTGGGAACCCTTGTTCTCTAAATAATGTAATCTCCTTGGTCTAGAGACTTCACTAAGTGAGAAAACAGCTAGTGAGAATTAATGATTGCAAGACGAGTATATCTAGTGTCGAAGTGGTCTTTTCCAGAAGGCTAAAGAAGAACAGCAACACATAAATCTGGTGTACGTGACGAAAGGCAGGTTGGGAACCCCTGTTCTCTAAAAGATGTAATCTTCTCGGTCTTCAGGCTTCACTAAGTGGGAAAACAACTAGTGGGAGTTGATTATTGCAAGACGATTAAATCTAGTGTCGAAATGGTCTTCTTCAGAAGGCTAAAGAATAACAGCAACACATAAATCTGGTGTACGTGACGAAAGGCAGGTTGAAACCGCCCTTCTCGAACGGATAGAATTTGCTCGGTATAAGCGTCAATTTCCCCCCAACAACTCCAACTAAATGATCTTCTTCACGAAGCTAAATGAGAACAGCAACACATAGATCTGGTGTACGTGACGAAAAGCAGGTTGATAGCTCCCTTCTCGAAAGAATAGAATCCCTTCGATGCAAGCGTCAATTCCCCCAACACACAACCCCTCACAAGTAAATGAAATTGTTTGGCATCAGAGAAACAATTCTATCAAACTTGTCGCCACGTTCGAGGGTATGCTCGAGACTGTTCGAGCACCTTTTGACAAGAATTGAAGCCTTATTATGCCCGTTGCCAGCCGACTCGGGCATAAAGAAGTTATCACACTGGGCTTAAACGGGCTTCACTAGCGCCGACAGTTCAGAGTTCGTTTGAGTACAATCGACTTCGGTTACAATATTTTATTTTTCAAATCTCCAAATCTCAAATTATCTTTCTGTCATATATAGCAAAGCTGAATGATGAACTGAGAGGTTGTAAATCTATACGAATGCTAGACATACTGCTGGAATATTCTTAGAGAAGTCTGGACTTCTGTAAGCGAAATCATATTCTAGTTACTCAAATGGATGTTGGAGGTAGAATGTGGGAGGAAAAATAGCTCAGTGTGATAACCCCTGTGTAAATTTTTCCACCAAGTTTAGGGGGTTGCCGCTTAGTTCCTTTCAATTCCCTACTCCTCCTTCATCTTAGTTCTGTCTTCATCCGAGACGATAATTCCCAACTCGTTTTATATCATGGATCACCAGCCCAAACATATCGTTGACCGATTCATTATTTGTGCAAGAATATATTAATTATACACACAAAAAATAATGAAAATGCCTCATTAAGAATATATCGTATATCAAACCATTTTTGTGAGAAAATGTATGACAGATATAAAAAACATGTCATATACCAATCAATTGTGTAAGAAATTGAATATACACACAATAAATGAAAAGTTCCAATTAAAATCATATCGTACACCAATTCATTATTTGTGCAAGAATGAATTAATTATACACAAAAAATAATGAAAATGCCTCATTAAAATATATATCGTATACCAAAGCATTTTTGTGAAAGAAAGTATATATACAGATATACAAAAAATATCCAATTAAGAATATATCATATACCAATCCATTATTTGTGTCAGAACAAATTAAATATCCACACAAATAAATCAAAATGACCAATTAAAAACATATTGTGAACCAATCCATTTTTTGAGTAAGAAAACCAAACATACAAAAAGATTCAAAATGCTTAATTAAAAACAAATAATAAAAAAAATACATTTTTTGTGTAACAATAAATCAATGACACAAAAAATAAAATAAAATAAAATGCCCAATTAAAAATATATTGTGGACCAATCCATTTTTTGTGTAAGAAGAGATTAAACATACAAAGAAGAATAGAAAAATATATATAAAAAAGAAAAATAAAATAAAATAAAATGGCTGCACCAACTTCAATTTTAATACCAAATGTAGTGGACGCCCTTGTGGACAACCCAGAGGGCTACCATGGACGGTTTGGTAGAAAAAACACAGAGACTTTGACGTCGACGTCGACGTCGACGTTGTGGGATGACCTTTTCGACATCTCCCTTTTTTTTTTTTTTTTTCTTCTTCCGAAGGTTGACCTACGGAGACCTTTTTCACGACTCTCACTTCTCGAAACTATCAACTTTGGACATCTTTCCGACACCTGGGTTTCCAGCTTTGTCCACAAGCTTAAACCTTAAACGGTATGTGGCACACATTAACCCATTATTCTCAAAAGGACAGACAAAAATACTTTTTCATGTTATTTCTACAAACGTTATTTTGCTTCTGTGGTTAGAAAACCATCTAGTTTCCCAATTAGATTCGCATAACTGATAGTGATAAGTACAAAGATAAAGATACAAAAAGTATGGATGGTGAAGACCCCACGCCTGGAGGCGCTGAGTACCTGCGGCCGAAGCCGTCACCTTTGTTCTATTGTGTAACAGTCACTTCTGGGAATTGGAGAAGAGTGCGGGATTCGAACCTACAACTAAGCGAGTATGAGACCAACACGCTTCCAATTATCCCACCAGCGCACTTCAACTACTAATAAATTTGTAGCTCTTGCCAAACATATAAAACCATCTCTATGGTTGATGTTATTATTAGCATTAATATAGGTGGCTTCTATTGTTTTTTCTTAATTTCTTCGTTGAACCTTTATTGTTATAATTGTATTGTCCCAGTCCGGAAGGTGGTCATGTGTATCTATGTGTCTTACTATAGAATTAGAAAGCCTGTAGGTTCTTACATCATTTTTGTGTTCGTGTAACCTTTTTTCTAATCCACGACCTGTTTCCCCAAAATATGAAGATAGGCAGTTTTTACAAGGTATCTTGTATGCAATACTATTTTCAATGGTATGGTTATTATAATTACGCGTAACCAAATTTCCCACTTTGCTACCTGATGTTCTAGCTATCTTAATACCTGCTTTTAAGAAGACTTTGTCTAGAGTTGAATTAAGGCAGTAAAATTCTTCCATTATTCCTCGTACACTTCCTCCGCCTTCAGATACATATATATATATATATATATATATATATATATATACATATATATATATATATATATATATATATGTGTATATTCGCAGAAAACCACTTAGGAAATGAGACACTATGATCCGAACGTTTTCGTCTATTCAGACATTTTCAAGGAATACAGAATGATAAAAGGTGGGAACATATATACAAAAAAGAAGTAGACAAGACAGGAATATGTGAGGTCACACAAGATAATTTTTCCGAGTGTATCAAGGTGGGGACACACCGTGAGCTGCTACATAATCAACAATTTTCTTAACAATAAAATTATCAAGTTTATATAAACCTAAACTTACGTTCATAATATTATTAAAGGAATGTTTAATCAAACTGGATTCAATAATGTTTCTATCTAGCAGAGAACTACAAGAGATAATTACTTTAGAATTCTTCCAATCAATGGGATGGTTGTGGTCCCTAACATGTACAAAAATCCCACTAGACAATTGACCCGATCTCACACTATACCTGTGTTGATTGATTCTGGTACCTAACTCTTTTCCAGTTTGACCAGTGTACTATTTATCGCATTTGTGACAAGGAATGCTATAAACACAGCCTACCCCATCACCTAGGGAATTTTTAATAAGAATGTTTTTAATCAAACTTGTGTTCTTAAATACCACATTGATGTCAAACTGTCTAAGAATTTTAGGAAGACTTATCAAGTTCTCGTGGAAAGGAAGAACTAAAAGATTTTTGTTACAAAAGTTATTCCTTTCCCAAATTTTGCACATAAAAAATCACCCTTAAAAACAAACTTTGAATCTACTACACATAACTTGATCAAATTAATAATGGTGTTAACAGGACGTGGCAAATCATATTTCATCAATTCTACTTCCAGGTATAACAATAAGTCATTTAATGGAACCCTAGTGAAAAGAGACGTAACATCAAAAGCCATGTCAAGACTATTCAACTTATCAATAAGACCAACGTTGTTCTTTCTGTGGGAGTTAGGAATTGTTCCTACAAGAGGACTCAAAATAGATACTAGCCATTTTGATAACTTGTATGAAATGGACCCGGTGGAATAAATAATGGGTCTGACATGATGTCCTGTTTTGTGTTTTAATCAACCCGTACATGTAAGGCAGGGAGGGAGACACGATGGAAACAGGTTTAATGAGATGGCCATGTCCTTTCAATTACTTCTTTAGTTTTAAGTTTAATTCATTGTTTGCTGTTTTTAACGGGTTGAGAAGATGGAAATATTATTGAGTGATAGTTTCACTCACACAAAACTTAGTAATAACCCTTTCAAAGCAGTAAAGAGTGAATTCAACTTAAAACTAAAAAAGTATTTGAAAGGACATGACCATCTCATTAAACCTGTTTCCACGGGTTGAGATGTAAATATTATTGAGTGGTAGTTTCACTTACACAAAACTTAGTAATAACCCGTTTAAAAATAGACTGATCTTGCAACGAAATTCTCTTCTGAAATTTCATGGAACCGACTGACATCTATTGCGCCCAAAAAAAAAAAAAAAAAAAAAAAAAAAAAGGGGGGGGGACAAAGATTGGTGAGTTCATTGCATCCCCTTTAATAAACCCCCTTTAGCGACACAGCCCTTAAGGAAAGGTCGCCCTTAAATTTAATAAACTCGGACTAGTGTACGTTACAACAGAAAAAGGATTTTCTTTTAATGGTTACTGGACGTTTTCTGTCCTCCCTCCACCATTTTTTTATTTTTTATTTTTTTATTTTTTTATTTTTTTTTATGATAGAATCTAATCATTTCAATTGCAAAAAATAAAGAAGATAAAAATAGATAAATAAATAACTAAGTGAATAAACAAATACATAAGTAAATAGATAAATAAATACATAAATAGGTATATAAATAAATAGATAAATTAGTAAATAAATATATTGGTAAATAAATAGACAAATACATAAATAAATATATGAAATGAAACAAAATAAATCTTAATAAGATAAAAAAAAAAGTAAAAAGGGGAGATTAGTAGACAATAAGATAAAAAAAAAAAAAAAAGTAAAAAGGGGAGATTAGTAGACAATTTTTTTTTTTTTTTTTTTTTTTTTTTTTAAACCGAATAAAAATCACCTGGCCAGCTTCGGAAACCTCAATCGCATCAACAGAAGACCATACAGGCGTAGTCTGATGGACGCCAGGCGCAAAAAAAAAAAAAAAAAAAAAAAAAAAAAAAAAAAAAAAAAAAGGTCTGTTGACGACAGCCAGAACAAAATTCACCAAACGACACCTCGTTCAAAGGATCTGGCGACAAAGACAAAAGCCCTCAAGACGAAGAAGAAGAAGAAGAAGACAAAAAGAATCGGTTTGCGCCTGTTGCAGGAGGCGCCAAGGGAGATATTGGACTCCCGATGGGGAGAACGGCAGACGAGGAGGAGGGAAGAGGAGGAGGAGGGGGAGGAAGGAAGAGGAGGAGGAGGAAGAGAGGGAAAGAGGGAGAGCCAGAGGAATGAGAAAGAGGAAGAGAGTGATGATAGGAGAACCAGAGGAAGAGGGAAGAGGAGGAGGAGGAGGAGGAGAAGGAAGAGAGGAAGAGAGGGAGAGAGGGAGAGTCAGAAAAATAAGAAAGAGGAAGAGAGTGAAGGTAGGAGAACCAGAGGAAGGGGAAGGAAGAAGAGGAGGAGGAGGAGGAGGAAGACAAGGAGGAGGAGGAGCTAGAGAGGGAGGGTCAGAGGAACGAGAAAAAGGAAGAGAGTGAGAGCAGGAGACCCACAGGAAAAATGAGAAAGAAGAGGAAAAAAAGAAAGAGGGGAGAATCAAAAGTAGATCGAGGAAGAGGAAGAAGAGAGAGAGGAGGAGAGTTAGAGAAGGAATGAGGAAGAGAAGCAGGAGGAGGGGAGGAGAAGAACCTGAGGAGGAATGAGGAAGAGCAGGAAAACTGGGAGGGGAGGAAAAGGGGCGAGATGGAAGAGGAGGAAGAGAGAGAGAGGAAGAGGAACGAGGAATAGAGGGAGAGGAGGAAAAGAGAGAGAGGAGGAAAAGGGGAGGAAGAGGAAAAAGGGGAGAGGATGAAGAGGAGGAAGAGGAGGAAGAGAGGGAGAGAAAGAGAACCAGAGGATGAATGAGGAGGAATGAGGAAGAGGAGACGAGAATCAGACAAGTGACAGCATTTTCACACTGAATGAGAATCCAACAAGAAACAATGGTCTCACACAGTCCGGAAATAGATTCAATTTGGAAGTGGGTAGAAACAACTTCGCCAGCCGTGTAGTTAATGAATGGAATAAACTTCCTACAGAGGCAGTGCAATGTAGTTCAGTTCGAAGCTTTAAGAATCATGTAGATAAACACCTAAGCAAGATGCTGTAGTGATTATCATTTATTTTATATTATTTGTTTTCTTTTGTTATCATTTGTCGGTTTGATTCTCATTAATTATTAGTTATATGTCAATTTATTATCATTTACTATTTATCTGTTTGTTTATTATTTAACTATACCTATGCATTTATTTATGTATTTTGTTACTTACATTATTATAGTTTTTATTTATTCTTTTTTTTTTCGCATCCGACCTAGATATGGACCAAAAGGTCTCCTGTCGGCATGCTCCGCCTTTGTAAACCTTTGTAATCCTTTGAATAGAGGGGGAGGAGGAAAAAGGGAGAGGAGGAAAAGAGGAAAAAGGGGAGAGAAGGAAGAGGAGGAAGAGTGGGAGAGGAGGAGAATCAGAGGATGAATGAGAAAGAGGAGGAAGAGAGGGAGAGGAGGAGAACGATAGGAGGAATGAGGAAGAGGAGGAGTGAAGAGGAGGAGGAGGAAGAGTGGGAGAGGAGGAGAATCAGAGGATGAATGAGAAAGAGGAGGAAGAGAGGGAGAGGAGGAGAACGATAGGAGGAATGAGGAAGAGGAGGAGTGAAGAGGAGGAGGAAAAGGGAGAGGAGGAAAAGAGGAAAAAGGGGAGAGAAGGAAGAGGAGGAAGAGTGGGAGAGGAGGAGAATCAGAGGATGAATGAGAAAGAGGAGGAAGAGAGGGAGAGGAGGAGAACGATAGGAGGAATGAGGAAGAGGAGGGAGGAAGAGGAGGAGGAAAAGGGAGAGGAGGAAAAGAGGAAAAAGGGGAGAGAAGGAAGAGGAGGAAGAGTGGGAGAGGAGGAGAATCAGAGGATGAATGAGAAAGAGGAGGAAGAGAGGGAGAGGAGGAGAACGATAGGAGGAATGAGGAAGAGGAGGAGTGAAGAGGAGGAGGAAAAGGGAGAGCGGAGGAGAGGCAGAGGAGGGAATAAGAAGAGGAGAACGAGGAAAAAGAAAGAAGAGGACAAGAGGAGAAGGAAGAAGAAGAGGAGGAGGAGGAAGGGGAAAACGAATAGAGGAAAGATGGAGAGAAAGGGGGAAGAGGATGGGAATTATAGAGGAAGAAGGAGGAGGAAGAGTAGAAGGAGAAGGAGGAGGGTGAGAATGAGAAGAAGAAAGACGAAGAGAGAGAGAGAAGAGAGGTGAAAGAGGAAGAGAAGGAAGAGAGCAAGGAGAGCGGGAGAACGGAATATTAAAAAAAGAGAGAGAACAAGGAAGAGAGGAGAGAGGAAATGGGGGAGAGAGACAAGAGGGACAAAGTTAAGAGGAAGAGGAAGAGAAGGTGAAGGAAGAGGAGAAGCAGGAAAAGAGGAAGATGAAGAAGAAGAAAACGAGAAGAAAGTATAGAAAACGAGGGAAGAAGGGTATAAAGGCGTCTTGTACGTGTTGTTGTTGTTGTTGTTGTTGTTGTTGTTGTTGTTGTTGTTGTTGTTGTTGTTGTTGTTGTCGTAGATCCAAATACCTTTGGTCTCAACTTGGGCCAATATCTCCGCTCTTGTGTCCTCCTATCAGACCGATCTCTTCCTACACCACTCGAAGGAACGGGGTGTCGATCTAAGGGATTTTAGGTTTAAGGGATTCCCTATTCACCCAAAAAACCGGTTTAAGGGATGTTTGGGCTTTAGGGATTTTTTTTTTTTTTTTTTTTTTTTTTTTTTTTTTTTTTTTTTTTTTTTTTTTTTTTTTTTTTTTTTTTTTTTTTTTTTTTTTTTTTTTTTTTTTTTTTTTTTTTTTTTTTACCGTTAGCCTAAACCTATTTGTTTCTAAACCTCTTCGGGTTAACTAAGAAATTCTCTAAGTAGCTGGGAGACGAATCACTAAGTGTCGAGAGTAACTCTCCGCTAGCCAGTCAGGACTCGAGTCTGTGACGACTTTGAGGATGACACGAGATGAGCCTGCTACACCCTAGACCAGCCCGTCAACGAGGAGGAGGAGGAGGAATAGGAGGAGGAACAACAGGAGGAAGAGGAGGAGCAGGAGGAGGAGGGGGTAGAGAAGGAAGAGGAGGAGGAGGAGGAGGAGGAAGAAGAGGAGAAGAGGAGCAGGAAGAGGGGTAGGAGGAGGAGGAAAAGAGGAAGAAGAGGAGGAAGAAGAGGAGTAGAAAGAGGAGAGGAGGAAAAGGGGGAGGAGGAGGAGTGAAAGGAGAGGAGGAGGAAAAAGGAGTATGAAGAGGACGAGAGAAGCAGGATGAGGAGAAAGAAGAGGAGGAGGAAGAAGAAAAGGTAGAGGAGGAGAAGGAAGAGGAGGAAAGGAGGAAGAGGAGGAGGAGGAGGAGGAGGAAAATGAGGAAAAAGAGGAGGAGGAGGAAAAGGAGGAGGAAGAGGAGGAGGAGGAGGAAAAGGAGGAGGAAGAGGAGGAGGAGGAGGAGGAGGAGGAGGAAGAAGAGGAGGAAAAGGAGGAGAAAGAGGAGGAGAAGGAGGAAAAGGAGAAGGGAGGAAGAGGAGGAGGAGGAAGAAGGAGAGGAACAGAATGAGGAGGAGGGGGGAAGGAGGATTAGGGGAGGAGGTGGAGGAGGAGGAGGAGGAAAGAGCATGAGATATAGAAAAAGAGCAAGAGAGAGAGCAGGAGACGTAGGAAGAGAGGAAGAGGGTGCAGGAGAGAGGATGACAGGGAATGCAGAAAGAAGATGATTGAGGGAGTAGAAGAAGATATGATAAATTGAGTCGAGAGAAGAAATACGAGGAAGAGGAACTGGAGAGGAAGAAGAGAAGAAGGGAAGAAGGTAACAAAGGTAATGGAACAGAGAAAGAGAATATAAGATAAAAGATAAGAGTAAGAGAGTTTGATAACAGGAGAGATATAGGAGAAAGGAGGGAGTAGGAAATAGAATAATAGTAGAGATAGAGGAAGGAGAGAAACGAGACCGAAGGTGGTGAAAGAGAAGATACGAAAAGTAAAGAGAAGAAGAGAAAGAAGAGGAAAGTAAAGATAAGAAGAGGAGAGTATTTGGTAAGATATAGAGAGGTGGTAGAGAGAGAGAGTGCGATCACGGAAAGAGAAGGAAAAAGAGAAGATGAAACGAGGATAATAGACAAGGAAGAAGAAGAAGAAGGAAATGAAGGAGAAAATACAAGGAGAAGGACGATTAGGAATAAAAAAAGTCCGAGAGAGAACGAATGAGAGACAAAGAAGTAAAAAAGAGGAAGAGAAAAAAGAATAAGATAAAAGGGAGTGAGAAAGGGTGACAAGAAGAATACGAAGAGGAGATAAGAAAGAAAGAGAGGAAGAGAGGAAGAAGCGATAAAAGACAAAGGGGGAGGAGGAAGAGGAGGAGGAGGAGGAGGAGGAAGAGAACGGGGGGTCGAAGTTTCCTACAAAAGTGAAAATGCAATTAGGTAAACACACACACACACAGACACACACACACACACACACACACACACACACACACACACACACACACACACACAAAAATATATATATATATATATATATATATATATATATATACATATATATACATATATATATATACATAAATATATATATATATATATATATATATATATATATATATATATATATATAGTATCAACACTAACAACCTTCTTTATGTATAAGTACAATAGAGAAAACACTAAGATGGTGGTCTTAATATGAATATACATATAAATACATAGGAACATAAAAATAAGGGAGACTGAACAGACCATAAGGCCTACACTAGGCAGTTCCACGTCCATTACCATCCTCATCTATAAAGTTATCTAACCTTCTCTTAAAACAACCGAGTTTCAGCGCCCACTACATGGTTCGTTAACCACTCTATTGGTAAACTAGTTCTAGCCTATTTTTTTTTAATCTAAATTTGTCCAATCTAAATCCAATACTGCGAGTCCTGCACCTGTTGTCTTAATAAGGTGACCTTGTCTGTATTTGCTAAAACCTTTTATCCATTTGAACACCTCCATTATGTCACCCCGAAAACTATACATATATATATATATATTGTATATTCAAAGTATACGAATATAAACAAATTTTCCAGAGAGAGAGAAGGAGGGAATGGAGAGCCGATATACATTTTCAAACCGAGAAAGAAGGAAACGGCAGAGGTCAGAATCGGTTCAAGAAAATGGGGTGTGGGGGGGAGAAGAAATGGGAGGGGGGGGGAGAAGGGGGAAGATGGGGGGAGAGGGGGGAAGGGGGACAAAAGCCTAAGGAGGAGAAACAGAAACTCGAAGACGAATTTATTGCCGCGAATAAATTTTCGAAACTGAATCCAAAAGGTCTCCATCTCCGGACGCTTTTCTGTCCTTCCACTTTCTTCCGCCCCCCCACCTCCCCCTCCCCTCCCCCTCCCTCCTCCCCTCCCTCACCTTCCCCCCCTCCCTCCCCCCCGATCCACGGCCGCGCGCGAGCCCAAAATCAATCAATCCATCTTTCTATCTATTCATCCAGCCATCCATTCATTCATCTTTCTATCTGCTCGTCCATCAATCCGTTCATTCGTCATCCATCCATCAACTCATACATCCATCCATTTATTCATCTTTCTATTTGTTCATCCATAAATCCATTCATCCACACGATCATCAATCCATCTACCCACCCATCTATTCACCCATCCATCAACTGATCCATCATTCCATCCATCCATCCATTAATTCATCTATTTACTCATCCATAAATTCATTTATCCACACGATCATCCATCCATCTATCCACCCATCCATCAACTCCTCCTTCACCCATCTATCAACTCATCCATCTATCCATTAATTCATCTTTCAACTTATTTATTCATCCATAAATCCGTTCATCCACACGATCATCAATCCACCTATCCACCCATCTATTCACCCATCCATCAACTCATCCATCATCCCATCCATCCATCCATCCATCCATTAACGCACCCACCAGTGGAGACAAGTGCCTAGATAGCGCACAATCACACTATATGATATCTAGGAAAGGTGTCTAGTAGATATACAATCTAGCACGAGGCGTAGTTCCCAAGCGAAATTGTCTACATGGTTAAAATCTCCATAAATTACAATCCGTAACAACAATAACAATAATAATGTCAATATCAACAACAATATCACTAACAACAACCAACAACAATAACAATAGGAATAAGGATAGCAATAATAATTACAATATCAACGACACTATCACTAACAATAACAACAACAACAACAATATCAATCAATTTTGGTGACAACCATAACAATCTGCGTTATTCTTCTTCTTCTTCTTTCACCTTGATTCACCAGTCACCTACCAGGCGACTCACAGCCGAACTCGCCCTTCTTCGCAAAGACAAGATCCCGAACAGAAAAAGATGAAATACATGGATACATGAACCCTTTTCCTGAGCTTAGTAAGGATGAGGAATTCTTCCAACAAGTTTCAGGGTAGACACCCGACTCATCCCAACCACCTCTAAGCGAATAAGCCCATCTCTTTCGATACTACTCTAGAAAGAATTCTGATCACTTTTAATTTCTGGTATTCCATCTTTGTCTACTATTTCTACTTTCGACTACTATCCTTAAATTCCTCCATTTACCACCGTCTCTTCAGCGCGATATCATCCCCTCGGATAGAATCGCTGGTTATCGCTGAGAAAATGATAAAAAAAAAAATGATAAAGAAAAACGCAGTTATATGTCGCGTGGTTGATCCACCCTGACCTTCAGGTTGATGGATTGGAATGGACAGAAGAATTCTGCTGTCCGGACTGTGATGTGTAGAGATCCGACAGGTCCATTTATAACAACTTCACCCACTCGCCCCCCCCACCCCCACCCCCACCCCTCGGGAGACCCAATATTTCCTCTTAGCTTCGTCCACTCACTAATTGTACACGTAAATATGTATTTCCGAGGACAAAGGAGCTAAAGCCTCACTTTGGTTTCTTTTACTGGAGTTATTATAACATCCTTCGAGCTGTTCTTGCTAGCGAGAGAGGAGTGCAAGTGTGGTGAACGTTCTTGCAGATCTATATCACGTATATAGATATCCCTGTTACTGGCTCACTATCCCTTCAGTCTATATTTCATCATTCTTTTTTATCATTCCTATTATTCTTTTTTTATTATCTTTATCATTTCTATTTTATCTTTTTCTCTTCTTAAATTTTATGTACCAGCATCGTCATGGCACTCCTCGAACCAAACTTGCTATAAGTGCTGAGAACGCTCTTCTATATCTATATTACGTACATGGATACTCCTGATATTGGTTTTCCTTTTCTATAATTTACATTGTCATTCAGTCCTGTCTTTTCTCCTTTTAGATTTCTGGACCGGTATCGTCATAACACCCCTCGACAGAAACTTGCTAGCGAGAGAGAAGTGCTTCGAATGCTTCTCTATATTACTCAAATTTACATTGATCCGTTTTTTGTTCGTTCCTCTTCCTCCACATTTACATCTTGTTCCCTCCTTCCTTTTCCCCATCCAAGGTTCCTCCGTTTCAGACATTACTCTCTCCTTACATTTTTTCTTCGGCAGCACTAGATAGATACTTACTAGAGCAAGGGTTCTTAACCTTTTTTCTCCAATTCCCCACTTTTTAGTGAGCCAACTCTCCATTTCCCACCACAGCATCGGTCTTTGACAAATTCGATTTTAACCCATGCAGTGCTTAGTACGTAAATATACGCTTTGCTTTTTTGTTCCATTTTACTGCCCTTAATTTTTGTTTTCCCCACTTGGCAACTCCGCCATTCCCCACCAGTGGGGAATTCCCCACAGGTTAAGAACCACTGTAGTAGAGAGAAATCCCTCAAACGCTTCAGTATATTTCTTACATGGATCCGCCTTTTGTCCGTTCCTCTTTCCTCCACATTTACATCTTGCTCCCTCCTTCCTATCCCCTTTCCAAAGTTCCTCCCTTCCCGACATCATTCTCTCCTCACATTTCTTCTTCGGCATCACCACTCCTTGACACGGTGCCGCTGTCAAAGAGATATAGAACGACCCAGCTTTCTCAAGGTCGTCCCGGCTTGGGATATTGACTGCATGAATTTCACGCAGTCAGTATTTTAGAAACTTTAGTGGTATCCCCATGGGTCAGAGTCCCTCAGCATTCCTTTACGATCGAGACCTCATCTCTACTCAGAAAAGTATGATCACTTTTAGCTTCTACTTTCCTTCCAGTTTACTGCGACTCTTGAACCTCTTCTGTACCCGCTCCATGACTCCCGTTGATGAGATAAGGGCCATTTACACGGTCAAACAGTTTGACAAAACCCGGTTTGTCAGACAAGTGTTTGAAGTGATGTTTGACCGTGTGAATGGGGTATTTGGTCGTCAAGCACATTTATCGAACGTGTTTGACAACCAAATACCCTATTCACACGGTCAAATATCACTTCAAACACTTGTTTGACAAACCGGGTTTGTCAAACCGTTTGACCGTCTAAATGCCCCTTTAGTGTACCCAAGGGTAGACTCACTGGTTAAATACTAAATTCCCCTTAAGGACATTTTTCGACGCCATTGAGACAGAACTTACAAGGACCTTTCTTTTTGAGGTACAGTTGCTCCCCACTTACAAGTACTAAATTGATGTTTTCTAGGGAGCTGTTGCTGGCGTTTAGCCTTGGGTCGTACATTTGCGAGATGAATGAGACCTTTACGACCTCGTAAATAGTATCGTAAATGTTCGTTGTAAGGTTATACACCTGTTACATGGTAGAATCCTAAGGTACTGTTCTCGTAGTTCTTATGATGAATTCAACTGTAAAAAGGTGAAATAGGAATCCCTATAAGAGATTATCCTAACTGCTAACATCTGTTACATGGCATAAGCCTCCAGTTACTGTAGTTCTTATAGGTGAATTCAACAGTAAAAAGGTGAAATGGTAATCCCTAAATGATCACCCTAATTGCTAATTGTGTTGGAGCGACAGGAGACGTGATAGTCCCCAGTATCCATTGGGGATCATTTGGTAGAGGCCTCCAGGTAATGTAGTTCTTATAGATGAATTCAACAGTAAAAAGGTGAAGTGGGAAACCCTAAATGATTATCTTAACTGCTAATCATGGTGGAGCGCTAGGGCAAGGGACAGTCCCCAGTATTCACTGGGGATTAACCACTTCTATCCGATGTCGCCTACGTAGGCGTCACGAGGTGCGAGTAGGTACACGAGGATACCGACATTGGCGTCTTGATTATATATAAATATATATATATATATATATATATATATATATATATATATATATACATATATGTATATATATATATATATATATATATATATATATATTTGTAGTTGTACATGAGTTACCCCCGTGTTTATTATCACTCAGAGTAAAAGAGAACGAGTAATACAGCAGTGACTTTATATCTTATAATGCGAGTAGTGTGATGCATTGTACGTATGGCAGCCGATGCTGTGCGTGAGAATTTGAGTGGCACTAAAGTGGTTAAACCAAAGCCTCTACACCCGGAATGCGAGCTAGGTTCCAGCCGCTCTGGAGTGTGTAGTGGGATTAAACCCCTACTCGCCACCCTTGCGGTTTGCCATAATCATCACGCTGAGCCCCTGACAGAAGCAGACGTCTCCTTCGGAAGACAAATGACTCTAGAACGAGGAGAACGAGGAAAGGGTAAGAAATGTGACCTTGTCATCCTGCGGGACGTCACGAGAAAAATAATGTCGCAACAATGGATTGCAGTGGATGCAGTGGGTGACAACACTCGGACAGGCAACCTTCCGGCCCATAACGAAGTCGGATGCAAAAGAAGAGCACTAAAATGCTAAATAGATAAATAAAGAATAATAATAAATGAATAAGTATATAACTTATATAATAACTAATAAACACACACATGGTTCCAGGGCGCAGTGGTAGCGTTCACAACCGCTACTCCAGCGGTCCGAGTTCGATTCCTGCACAGCGCTGAAATAATTTCAGTATCGCTGCGCTGCGAGCCGGGACACTAACTCTCGTGGATGGGGAGTTGAATGTGTATGTGTGTGTGTGTGTGTGTGTGTGTGTGTGTGTGTGTGTGTGTGTGTGTGTGTGTGTGTGTGTGTGTGTGTGTGTGTGTGTGTGTGTGTGTGTGTGTGTGTAAGGTCATAGCATTACCCATGGATCTGGCATATATGATCTCTGACCTCTAACCCGGGAGGATAAAAGCCGTCGATCACGAGTCTAACACGTCATCCAAAACAATGGTGAACCACACACACATACACATACACATACACACACACACACACAATATATATATAATATATATATATATATATATATATATATACACATATATATATATATATATATATATATATGTATGTATGTATTATATATGTATGTATACTTCGGGAAGGCATTCTACTTCTTCAGCTAGCCTTGGAATAGCAAGGGGTGTAGACAGTAAGGTTTACATAGAGGATTGTAGGGAAAGAATGGCCTGTCCTAGTGAGGCATATGTACGACTTGGTACGTCATGGGGCATTGTGAGTAATGTCTCAAAAGCCCATAGGAGAGTCTTCCCACAAATCCCCCATAACTCACAAAAAAAAAACGTACAAATATTTCACTGAGGCAGGCCGCCCTTTCCTTCCAATCCTGTTGAAAGACTTGTCTGTCAATATCTTTCACCCTTCTGACTCCAGTTGAACAAGAAGTCGAAGACCTCGAAGTCTATAGGTTAAGACTTCACAAGTGAGCATTGAAAGTTTCCTTTAAACGTTGAATAATCTATTTATATAACAATAGCTTTTTCCCCCTTATAAGGGGGACTCCCGTGCATTCAAATCCCATCGACAACCTTCCATTCCCTCGTTAAATAATGACGAGAAAAATTATTCAATTATATCGAGCGCTCATCGAACAAGATCGTCAAAATGTCAGTGGTTATCCCATTCAATAAGAAATGTATTAGTGAGAAGATCTTTCTAAGAATAACCATGATAACAATATAACAATAAAAACAATGAGAAGGTTATTAAGATGAAACAGAAAAAATTATATAATCATAAAAGCAAGAAAACAAGAAAAGAACTTTAGTAACTGAAACTACAACTGCTTGACGGGCTATCACACTGGGGTAATTTTCCTTAGACTTGCACCCGCAGTTTTCGGGAAGATATCTGATATACAGGATGAAGATTTTCCCCCCAGCATATCAAATGACATTCAACGTAAACTGTTGAGAAAACAAAACAATTTGCGACGGTGATTTTTACGGCGGAAAAAGTGCTGGAGATGGGGGGGGAACTGCCGATGAATCGGATGTTGAAGGAAAAATAGCCCAGTATGATAGCCCCTTTAGGTGTTTGTCTATCTAACCCATTGCAGTTTTGTGCTCACTGCCTTTCAGTTGAGGGATGCTTCCTCCACAGTGAAAAGGAATGATGGATTACAACCCCGCTTACACACAATGGGTTCCCTACAATCCATGCGACTCTGAGGCAGTTCGCACAGCGACGCAACCAGTTGCATGAAACCGATCGCACACACACATAAACGCCTATCAGCACCTTCATATACATACACACACAAATACATGCTCTCTCTCTCTCTCTCTCTCTCACACACACACACACACACACACACACACAAACACATACACACACAATGTTATGCCTTGCGATTGGTTTCATGCAACTGGTTGCGTTGGTGATTGAGCTGCCTTGTGATAGGATCCATTATTCCTTCTGTCGCCCACTGCGATAGTGTCCCTCAGGGATGAACCTTCCCGTGAGTTATTGGCGCCAAAGTACAATAACTCTTCTTTCCCACAGATGCCAAAGTGTGCAGTGGTGGCGCCAACGGAGGCGGGCTGGTCTCACATTCTCCCAGTTGTGGGTTCGAGTCCTGCACTCCTCTCCGATTCCCAGTCATGACGCTGGTCTCGCATTCTCTTAGTTGTGGGTTCGAGTCCTGCACTCCTCTCCGATTCCCAGTCATGACGCTGGTCTCGCATTCTCTTAGTTGTGGGTTCGAGTCCTTCACTCCTCTCCGATTCCCAGTCATGACGCTGGTCTCGCATTCTCTTAGCTTTGGGTTCGAATCCTGCACTCCTCTCCGATTCCCAGTCATGACAGTTTGTTACCCTCCCCCAACAGTCCAAGCGCATAACGCTCAGCGCCTCCTGGCGTAGGTTATCGGACAGTGCCAAAAACAAAGTGCCAACAAGTGCAACCCCTTTCTCTTCTTTCTTCTTCTTTTTGTAAGTCATGAAATAATGAAATTGAGTGACTATATCATGGTATACGCCAATGAGGCTCCCCGCAAAATAGATAAATATAGAAATAGATAGATAAATATGTTAATTAAATAATAAACATATGTAAAAAATTAATATAAATTAATATTTCAATTAATTAATTAATAAAAGATGAATAGATTGATGCATAAATAAGCACATTGATAAATAAATAGATAAGTTAATGAATTACATAATAAACATATATAAAAAAATTATATAAATTAATATATCAATTAATTAATTAAATAATGAAATTGAGTGACTATATCATAGTATACGCCAATGAGGCTCCCCTATCAATTAATTAATGAAATAATGAAATTGAGTGACTATATCATGGTATACGCCAATGAGGCTCCCCGCAAAATAGATAAATATAGAAATAGATAGATAAATATGTTAATTAAATAATAAACATATGTAAAAAATTAATATAAATTAATATTTCAATTAATTAATTAATAAAAGATGAATAGATTGATGCATAAATAAGCACATTGATAAATAAATAGATAAGTTAATGAATTACATAATAAACATATATAAAAAAATTATATAAATTAATATATCAATTAATTAATTAATAAAAGATGAATAGACTGATGCATATATAACCACATAGATAAATAAACAAATCAATAAATGAATTAAATGAAAATTGTGAAAATCATGAATAAGACATTCTCAATTCAACTCTAAGCGAGACCAGACTATAATCGTCTTATATCCACTCTCTTTTTCTCTCTCTTTTTAACATAAACATATGACAAGATGCCCGAAGACGACATACGAGGATGCCAGAGGCAGGAACGACCCAGCTGGCTGGAAAGGCATTTGTATACATTCTGAATCTGCAAAACATACGAGCACATACAATAGGACCTGCATAGTGGATTAGCATGTCGGAAATTATGAAGAGGGGCGGTGGTTGGATGGTTCCGAGGTCTGAACGGATCATAATTCTTGACCTCAAAGCCATGACGGGTCGTTGTATGCAAATTATGTGTTCATTCGTTTATATTTTTATGTTTATAAATCTTTATTTGTTTATTTGTTTGTTTAGCTATTCACTTGTTTATTTATTTCTTTTTATCTACTAATTTATGTAATTATATTCTTCTTTGTTAACTTACTTATCTATTCATTCAGTCTCCTTCATTCTTATGCTGTTTATCTATTTATTTATTCATCTATTTGTTTGTTTATCTTTTTACTAATTCATTTTTGTTCACTTATCTATTTATCTATATATTTATCTATTTATATATTAATTTATTTATTCATCTATTTTTTTTTTATTCATTCAACCACTTATATATCTTATATCTTATCTATTCTTTTATTCGAACCTTTATCTCTGATAGGAAGAAGGAAAACCTTTGGCGAATTGCCCACAGCACCAACAAAGGCCAGGATGATGGTGGAAGAGGAAAGAGAAGAATAAGACGAAAGTAAAGATACTTTTTGTGTCTTGAGCCGAATCGTTCTCAGCCCAGGAGGAAACTAAAGACCAGAGTCTTCAAGAAGAAGACATCGTCTCCACGAGAGAGCTCAAGTAAGAACAGAAGAACCCAAATTATGGGAGAAGGATTTATGGTATTATAGCTTGTAAGCCTTACAAAGGTCCAAAGTGAACATACAACTGAGAAGAACTACAAGTCTGACCTTAGTAGTGGTAAGCTTTACAAAGGTCCAAAATGTAATGCAACTAAGGAGAACTACAAGTCTGACCTTAGTAGTGGTAAAAAAATAGTATCATAACTGGTAAGCTTTACAAAGGTCCAAAATGTAATGCAATTAAGGAGAACTACAAGTCTGACCTTAGTAGTGGTAAAAAGATAGTATCATAGCTGGTAAGCCTTACGAAGGTCCAAAGTGAACATACAACTGAGAAGTACAGTTCTGACCTTAGTAGTAGTAAAAAGATACCACAGATGGTGAGCCTAACAAAGGTCCCAAGTGAACATACAACTGAGAACTACAAGTCTGACCTTAGTAGTAGTAAAAAGATAGTATCACCGGTGGTAAGCCTTACAAAGGTCCAAAGTGAACATGCAACTGAGAAGATCTACAAGTCTGACCTTAGTAGTAGTAAAAAGATAGTATCATAGGTGGTTAGACTTACAAAGGTCAAGTGAACATACAACTAAGGAGAACTAGAAGGCTCCTTAGTGGTAGTAAAAAGATAGTATCGCAGCTGGTAAGCCTTATAAAGGTCCAAAGTGAACATACAACTGACGAGAATTACAAGTCTGACCTTAGTAGTAGTAAAAAGATAGTATCACCGGTGGTAAACCATACAAAGGTCCAAAGCAAACATACAACTGACGAGAATTACAAGTCCGACCTTAGTAGTGGTAAAAAGAGAGTATCAGAGCTGGTTAGCCTTACAAAGGTCCAAAGTGAGCATACAACTGAGAATAACTACAAGTCTGACCTTAGTAGTAGTAAAAAGATAATATCACAGCTGGTTAGCCTTACAAAGGTCCATAGTGAACATACAACTGACGGGCATTACAAGTCTGACCTTAGTAATAGTAAAAAGATAGTATCACCGGTGGTAAGCCTTACAAAGGTCCAAAGTGAGCATACAACTGACGAGAACTACAAGTCCGACCTTAGTAGTAGTAAAAAGATAGTATCACAGCTGGTAAGCCTAACAAAGGTCCAAAGTGAACATACAACTGACGAGAATTACGAGCCTGACCTCAGTAGTAAAGGTGGTAAAACTTAAAAAGGTCAACAATGAATATACAAATGAGAACTACATGGCTGACCTTAGTAGTAGTATAAAGGATATCACAGTTGATGAGGTTCGAAGACTTAACAAGGTTTTCTGCCTTTGTTTTCGATTACGCGTGAAGGTTTGATCACCAAAACAAAACTTTCCTTTTTTGTTTTGTTTTTTATCTATTTATCTATTTTTTTTTTCCGTGGGAAGAAACGAACCCTTAACCAAGGCTTACCTCCTATTTCTTTTATATTTATGAAAGTTTTTTTTTTTTTTTTTTTTTGTGGGAAGATTCAGTCAACCAAAATTTTCCTCTTTCCCTTTGACTGTGTCGAAAGGTTCGACCGTCTGAACAAAGTTTTCCTCCTTTTCTTCCAGCTTATTAAGAAGGTTCGAACGTCTCTGAAACATCGTCAGACGCTTTTGTGTCACCAAAAGAAAATTTTCCCCGAAAGATCAAAGAATTTGGTTTACCTCAATCGACCCTTCAAGAGAGCACTTCGACTTGTTTGTTTGTTCTGCAAATCGTCACATGAATCTTTAAACAGTCGAGGACGGAAGGGAGGGAGAAAAGGAGGGAAGGAGAGAAGGAGGGAGGGAGAGGACGGAGGGAGAGAAGGCGAGGGAGAGGAGGAGGGAGGGAAGGGTAAAAGAAGGATAAAGAATGAAAGGAAAGAGAGAGAGAGAGAGAGAGAGAGAGAGAGAGAGAGAGAGAGAGAGAGAGAGTAATCAGGAGAAAGAGAGAGGGTGGGAAAGGTATACAAAGAGACATAGAAAAAAAGAGACAGAGAGATAGAGAGAGAAATCTAGTGATAGAGAGAGCGAGAGCGAGAGAGAGAGAGAGAGAGAGAGAGAGAGAGAATCAGGAGAGAGAGAGAGGGTGGGAGAAGTGGACTGGGTTAAGAAAAGATATACAGAGAGACATAGAGAAAAAGAGACAGAGAACTAGAGAGAGAAATCCAGGGAGGGAGGGAGGGAGGGAGAGAGAGAGAGAGAGAGAGAGAGAGAGAGAGAGAGAGAGAGAGAGAGAGAGAGAGAGAGAGAGTATAATCAGGAGGTAGAGAGTGAGAAAAAGAGAGTGGGATAAGGAGAGGTATACAGAGACATATACAGAAAAGAGACAGAGAGGTAGAGAGAGAGAGAGAGAGAGAGAGAGAGAGAGAGAGAGAGAGAGAGAGAGAGAGAGAGAGAGAGAGAGAGAGAGAGAGAGAGAGAGCTAGAGAGAGAGAGTATAATCAGGAGATAGAGAGAAGGTGAGAGAAAGAGACTGGGATAAGGAGAGGTATACAGAAAGACATAGAGAAAAGAGACAGAGAGGTAGAGAAAGAGAAAGAGAGAGAGAGAGAAAGAGAGAGAGAGAGAGAGAGAGAGACAGAGAGGTAGAGAAAGAGAGCGAAAAAGAAAGAGAGAGAGAGTTGCAACTTGAAAGCAAACACCGATGATCAAATTACAGCAATTTTTCCCCACAAGAGGCGCTTACCTAAGACTGAAAAAAACACCTCCACTGCTGTCCAGTATCCTCCCTCCCCATAAGGGGGTAGAGCAGCGGGAAGTGGGAGAGGACATTCTCCCCCCTACCCCCTAACCCTTATCCTTATTCCCACATACCTACCTAAACTACGGAAGCGTGATTCAGAGATATGTCAGTCGGTTTCCATATCTCTAAGGAGATACCTCCCCCTCTTTCCCCTCCCCCTCTTCCCCCCTCCTCCTCCCCTCTTCCCCCTCCCCTCCTCCCCCCCCCATGAGGTATTCCGAAGGACATTCTGTAGGTTGTAATATCAGACCTTGATGAAGATTCCACCACTTGAGTCCGCTGCAATGGGGACAGGGGAGCCAGGCCAGTCCACTGGCCTCTCTCGTGATATCTATGCATGAACTTATGCACGTATGCATACATGCAAGTATATGTGTACATTAATGTATGTATACGTGCACGTACATGCGAATATATATGCATGCATGGGGGCAAGTATATGCATATACATATGCATGCGTATGTGAAAGTATTTGAATACAAATATGTTTGTATAGATGCAAAGATAAGCACACACTTATATGCATACACATATGTATGTATAGGTGCATGTATACGTACACATGTATGCATGTACAGGAGCACGAATATATATACACATATGTATGCATAGTTCCAAATATATAAATACATTCACGTATATGACCATATGGGAACGAGTATGTATGAGCATATATGCACGTATGAATGTGAGTATATTTATACATAGACGCATGTGTGAGTGCACGTATATGAATACATATATGCATGCATAGGTACAAATGTATACACACACACACACACACACACACACACACACACACACACACACACACACACACACACAAATATATATATATATATATATATATACATTATATATATATATATATATATATATATATATACATATATGTATAGGTGCATATATATACATACATATATGACCGTATATGTGTGAGTATATATGTACATATATGCACGCATGAGTACGAATATATTTATGTATATACGCATGTGTAAGCGCACGTATATGTATACACATACACGCATACATATATGTGGAAACATAAGAAGAATTCTTCAAGATGCCCAGCAAGCCAGTATGTGCCCAAACTCCTAACTTGCTCAACAAAAGCAAAGACAGACAAAGACCGATTCAGATCGAGGACGTCTTAAGCCACACCAAAGATAAAGATTATAAATATTCACCTAAAATAATTTTATTCAGGTAGGAACCGGTCCCCGGATCGAAAACCAAGTATAGGGACCGAGACCCTCCCCCAGGCTTTAACAGAATAAATTATATAAAGAATAGTGTTAATGGGATGTTGGAGGGAAATATTTAATCTTTATGATTCAAAAAGATCATATTTTTCCTTCTCCTCCTCTTCCTCTTCCTCTTCGTCCTCCTCCTTCTACTCTTCATCTTCCTCCTCCTCCTCTTCGACCTCACCCTCCTCCTCCTATTCCTCCTCCTTTCCTTTCTCATCTTCCACCGCCTTTTCCTCCTCTTCCTCCGTCATCCCATCCTCCTTCTCTTCTTTCTCCTAGTCCTCCCCTTCCTCCTCCTCCTCTACTTCCTCTTAGTCCTCCCCTGCCTCCTCCTCCTCTTCTTCTTCCTCGTCCTCCCTTCCTCCTCTTCTTCCTCCAC
The DNA here is from genome assembly GCF_046742065.1 of Oratosquilla oratoria. NCBI lineage: Eukaryota > Metazoa > Arthropoda > Malacostraca > Stomatopoda > Squillidae > Oratosquilla > Oratosquilla oratoria. The sequence continues at coordinate 28,427,219 of NC_134816.1, read as the reverse complement.
CACCCCATCCTCCTCCTTTTCTTCCTCCTCGTCCTCCCCTTCCCCCACCATGCCCATTCTCGTCCTCTTCTTCCTCCTCCTCCTCTTCATCTTCTCTTCCCCCTTCCTCTTCTCCTCTACCTCCTCCTCCTCCTCTTCCCATAGGACCTTAATCAGGATCTTGTGCCTCATATAGGGTATTGACAACATAAGCCATTATTTCAGGAAGCCTGATGACCTCCCAAGGGGCGAGGTCACTCAGCAGTTTTTTATAATTGGGGGGAATAGCCAACACTAAAAAAATGCTGATCGATTTTAACTTGAACCCTGCACCCTTTCTGTTCCCTACTCCTCAAATCTCTATCTACCCCCTCTCCCTCCCTCCCTCCACCTCTTCGGCGTGATCTTGCCTCCCCATAAGGATAGAAGCGGTGGTTAATTCTCGGATCCTCTTGGTCTCAGGTTCGAGTCCTTCGACTACTTCCTCGCCCATCCACCTACCCTTACGGACCAGAGTCCTGTAGCATTTTTTTATTATCGGAGACAAATCTCCACATGTATGCTGATCACCTTCTCACGGTGATATTAACAAAAAATATTTCCTTACATAAATTTTATATAAATCCTTGGAAGGGAAAGATAAATGTAAGGAAAGAATTTCTTTTAAGAATACCATCGTAAGATTCTTACGATGGTATTCTTAGAAAAAAATCCTTATGTAAATTTTATATAAATCCTTGGAAGGGAAAGATCTATATAAGGAAAGAATTTCTTTTTAAAAAATACCACCGTAAGATTGTTACAGTTGTAGTCTTAAATATAATATTTCCTTATATAAATTCTTCAAAGGGAAAGATTTATATATGGAAAGATTTTTTTAAAGAATACCACCGTAAGATTCTCACGATGATATTCTTAAAAAAATATTTCCTTATATAAATTTTATATGAATTCTTGGAAGGGAAAGATTAATATAAGGAAAGAATTTTTTTAAGAATGCCACCGTAAGATTCTAACGGTGGTATTCTTAAAAAAATCTTTCCTTATATAAATCTTATATAAATCCTTGGAAGGGAAAGATTTATATAAGGAAAGAATTTCTTTTAAGAATACCACCGTAAGATTCTTACGGTGGTATTTCTTTTAAGAATACTACCGTAAGATTCTTACGGTGGTATTCTTTAAAGAAAATATTTCCTTGTATAAATCTTAAATCCTTGGAAGGGAAAGATTTATATAAGGAAAGAATTTTTTTAAGAATGCCACCGTAAGATTCTTACTGTGGTATTCTTAAAAAAAATCTTTCCTTATATAAATCCTTGAAAGGGAAATATTTATATGAGGAATTTCTTTTAAGAATACCGCCGTAAGATTCTTACGGTGGTATTCTTAAAAAATAAATCTTTCCTTATATAAATCTTTCCCTTCCAAGGATTTATATAAGATTTATATAAGGAAAGATTTTTTTCAAGAATACCACTGTAACAATCTTACGGTGGTATTCTTAAAAGAAATTCTTTCCTTATATAAATCTTTCCCTTCCAAGGATTTACATAAGATTTATATAAGGAAAGTTGTTTTTTTTTTTTTTAAGAATGCCACCGTCAGTTTCTACTCACTCTCCGTTCTTCTACTCTCCTTGACCTATGAGCTATGACTCCACCATTGATGCAATATGGCCTTCCCACAAGAATAGAATTGTTGGTTTATTACCGACGAAATACTAAACCTCTTCGATTTCCTTCCAATGTCAGAATCTCCTACTGTATTCAATTGTTATACTGCAATATCTGCTGGCTATGAGTTAGGTAAAGGCTAGGTTTCCTTTCGTCTTTTTTCCTTTTTTGTTGCTTAAGGTAACGGCTAGAGAGAGGTTTAGGGAAGAGGATATTTTGAAAGGAAAAAGAGGAGAAGAGGACAGATGGGGACGATAACCGTTGTTTGGTTTCTTATTAATAGGCTTTCGCCTCTCCAGCTCTACCTTAGTTAGTTAGTTAGTTAAGGTTTATTCAACAAAATAAAATACAATTTATACATACATATATACAATTTTTTTTACAAAATTACTTGTTGAAAAGGGAGAGCGTGAAGCAAAGCTTATGGGGAATTGCTCTCCCTTTAAGGAAAGAATTATTTTTATTTTATTTATTTATTTTTGTTACATGTTAGTATGATACATGCATACACATATACATATATACACATATATATACACATATATACATATATACACACATATATCTTGTCTGGTGTCACGCCCTTAAGGATCTGTTAGACAGTAGCATACGGACAGTAACCGGCAAGCGAAACCGGTAAGAACATGAAAACATTTGGTAATAAATAACATTGGATTACTTACAAAACAGAATATGACAAATGCTAATAATATTGTTAACATAATACATTTATAAAAAATGTGTGTGTGTGTGTGTGTGTGTGTGTGTGTGTGTGTGTGTGTGTGTGTGTGTGTGTGTGTGTGTGTGTGTGTGTGTGTGTGTGTGTGTGTGTGTGTGTTTTTCACCTTGGTCTTTGGATCACGTGTTGGACTCGTGATCGATAGCTATTTCCCTCCCGGAAGAGAGCTCAGAGCTCGTATGACCGATCTATGGGTAATGCTATGACTTTACACGCACACACACCTCCAACTCCTCACCCACGAGAGTTGGAGTAACGACTCGAAGCGCAGCGATACTGAAATAATTTCAGCCCTGGGCAGGATTCGAGCCAGGTACTGCCGCACCTCCGTACTGGCAGTTCAGTACTCTATCAACCACGCCACCGAGTCGTGTGTGTGTGTGTGTGTGTGTGTGTGTGTGTGTGTGTGTGTGTGTGTGTGTGTGTGTGTGTGTGTGTGTGTGTGTGCGCGCGCATTGGTACAAGCAAAAGGGTGACTTTAATACATCATACAGCGAAAAGTTGTTGCTACAATACTGTCTTATTCTACTTTAGCGGTTCTCATCTTATTGTCTCTAGGCCACAGTGGGCCACAATTGGGCCACAAGTGGTACCACTAAGCGAATTCTAGTACGAGTTAGAGGATGCCTAGTGATTCTTTTCAGTGTTGAAGTGGTCGTTTCCTGGAGCCCAACCAACAGTAATACATAAGCGTCGTATACGTGACGAAAGACGGGCCGAGGGCTCCAACTCTACTTCCTCTTCCTCTTCCTCTTCCTCCTCCTCCTCCTCCTCGTCCTCCTCCTCAACGCCTGTACCCATTTCTCCAACAATACGTATTCTCCCTAGTGTGTCCTTCTCCCTCCCTTGTTACTTTGTCTCTATCAATCTTCTCTCTCTCTCTCTCTCTCTCTCTCTCTCTCTCTCTCTCTCTCTCTCTCTCTCTCTCTCTCTCTCTCTCTCTCTCGTCCGTACACACATCCACACGCATCCTATCATCTCATCGCTCCCTCCTTCCTTACGACCTATAACTTGTTACCTTCCTCTCTACCTCACCAATATTCTCTCTCTCTCTCTCTCTCTCTCTCTCTCTCTCTCTCTCTCTCTCTCTCTCTCTCTCTCTCATCCGAACACACACCCACACACATCCTACCATCTCCTCCTTCCTTCCTTCCTCATGTCCTATAACTTGTTACTTTCCTCACCAATATTCTCCTTTCTCTCTCTCTCTCTCTCTCTCTCTCTCTCTCTCTCTCTCTCTCTCTCTCTCTCTCTCTCTCTCTCTCTCGTTTCCTATAATTCATCCTGTCTTTTACATCCCACTAAATCCTCTTCTCCTTTTACTCCCTCCCTCATCTCCCACATTCTCCTCCCTCCCTCCTTTCTCTCCCACAGCCTCCTCCATTCTTCGCCTCCCTCAATTTTCTTCCTCCCCGTCTCCATCTCATACAATCCCTTCACTCAAATCCCACGGTCATCTTTCTCCCCACCCCCAACCCTCCCCCACCTCCCAATATCTCCCTCACTTTTTAAAAACCCTTTCTTCCACTTCTATCTCAAATTCCACATTCTTCTTCTTCCTACACGTTTATCCCTCCCCTCCCTCTCCTCTCTTCCACTCCTCTCCCTCCTCTTCTCCTCCCCACTCTCCCCTCTCCTCTCCCTTCTCCTCCCAAATCCTCCTCCACAGTCTCCCTCACTCCCCAAAAATCCTCCCTCCTATTTCTTTCTCAAACCCCCAAACCCTTCTCCCCCCGCCCCCCCTGTAACATCCTCCCTACCCTCCTCCTCCTCCCTTTCCCTCCCCTGTCCCTCCCATTCCTTCCCCCTCCCCCTACCTTCTCCTCCCCTTCTCTCAACGTCCTCCCTTCTCTATGGAACCCCACATTCTTCCCCCTCCCCCTACCTTCCCCCTCCCCCTACCTTCCCCCTAACCATTCTTTAGCCCTACCCCTACCTTCCCCCTACCCCTACCTTCCCCCTCCCTCTACCTTCCCCCTACCCCTACCTTTCCCCCACCCCTACCTTCCCCCTCCTCCTACCTTCCCCCTCCCCCTACCTTCCCCCTACCCCTTCCTTCCCCCTACCCCTTCCTTCCCCCTCCCCTACCCCCACCTTCCCCCTCCCCTACCCCCACCTTCCCCCTCCCCTACCCCTACCTTTCCCCTCCCCCTACCTTCCCCCTCCCCCTACCCCTTCCCTCCCACCCCTCTTCTCATCGCCATCTCTCCTTTCTCAAACCCCATATCCTTCTCCCTCTCCCCTTCCTTCCCCTTGCCACTCCCACGCCCTCACCCACGCCCTCACGCCCTCCCCACGCCCTGCTCCGCTATCATTACATACCGTAGTTCAACAAAGACTCCTGAATTCCTCTCACGTACTCTCTCTCCTGTAGCGGCAAAGCCAGACGCAGAGCTCTCGACGCTCTGCCTTCGGCCGAAATGTCATCGACTAGAATTCCTGGCATCTCTCTTGCTACTTCTCCGACAAACCCCGACACCCCCAAAACCGCGTCAATGTTTTCCTTATTCTGCCTCACGTCTTCTCCCACCCCATCCCCCCACCCCCCGTGTCTTGTTGCGTTGCCTCTGACCCAGGCGGTGGGCCGGAGACGAGGTTTGACCCTTTATCCAAGAGGAGCTAAGATGAGAGAAAGGAAAGGGAGAGGGAGGAAAGGGTGGTGGATGGGAGTGTAATGGGTGCGTGTCTTTGACTTGGCTACCCTCCTGATAAGGGGGAAAAGAGGCCCTCTTCTACTCTCCTCTCGCTACCAGTATTTTCCTGCCCCTGTTAGTACTATTTACACATATGTTTCCCTTTCTTTGTCCTCACTTCCCTGTCTCTGCCAAAATTCTCCTGTTTCCTCTGTTGTTATTTACCACCCTTTACTCTCCTCTCGCTACCAGCAATTTTTTTTTCTTTGCTGTCTTTATCTAACAATGTGTTTTCTTTGCCTTGTCATAAATTCCTTGACCCTGCCAATATTTTTTGAGTTCTTTCTCCAACTTCTCTATTCTTTTACTACCAATACTTTCCTCTCCTCGTAGCTATTTCTTAACGGTATCTTATTCTTATTGCTGTGAATGTGCTGTGTCTTGCGACACTGCTTCTGACCCAGGGCAGTGGACGAGATGCAGGGATGACCCGTCGTCCAGGAGGTGCCAAGATAAGAGGGAGGGAAGAGGGTGGAGGGGAGTGGAGTATGTAGGGGATGGAATGGGTGGGAGTGGTTTCTATGCCTATGTCTTTTGGCTACCTCTCGTGTAAGAGGGAAAGAGCCTTTGGTATATGTATATATGTATGTATGTATGTACAGTATGTATGTATCTTATTCTTCTTTTATCGTTATATTTGTGTTTTTATCTCGCGTTCCTAGCCTGCATGTTTTCTCTCTTTGCCAAAATCTTCCTAGTGTGTCATTACTTTCCTCTCACTAAGATTATCTTTACAAAGGAAGAATTACGAAAGAAAAACATACCGACAGGAGACCTTTTGGTCCATAACTAGATCGAATGCGAAAAAAATAATAATTGAATAAATAATGAAATGAATAAATTAATTAATTAAATGAATAGATAATGAATAATAATAAACAAACATAAATAATAATAATTTATAAAAGAGAAAACAGATAAGGACAAATGAATTATAATAAATTAATAAATAAAATAAGATCAACTAAATGGCAGGAATTACAGCATATTGCTTAAGTGTTTATCTAAATGAATCTTAAAGCTTCGAAATGTACTATATGGTACTGACTCTGCAGGAAGTTTATTCCATTCATTAACTACACGGTTGGGGAAGTTGTTTCTACCCTCTTCCAAATCAAATCTACTGTGTTTGTTATCATTTCTATCCCTGCCTATTTATACCCACGCAGTTATTTCCCTGTTCCTGTCAATGTTTACATGTACTTACCATAAACCTTCCTCCTCCTCCTCCTCCTCCTCCTCCTCTTCCTCATCCTCTTCCTCATCCTCTTCCTCCTCCACCTCCTCCTCCTCCTCCTCCTCCTCCTACCCCCATGTAAGAAACTCCAAATCCTTCCTGGATATATGTTCTTCTCACTGCCAATATTTTTCTACTCTTGTCATCATTCCTATCACGAACTTCCTCCTCTTTTTTTTCTTCCCCAAGAGTCAAAGTTACCCCAATTTTCAGTGACAGGAAGCCCACAACCCCACAATGGCCGGCAACGGTCCTCAGGCCTTCCCAAAGAACTTTCTAATAAGAAACATTCGAGTGTTGCCTGTGCTGTGTTTTTTTTTATTTTTTTTTTTTTTGTCACCGGATAATAGGAGAAAGAGGAGGAGGAAAAGAGAAGAAAGAGGGGGAAGAAAAGGAGGAGAAAGAACTGCAGGAGAAGAGTTGGAGGTGGAGAAGAGGAGGAGGAAAGAGAGGAAGAAGAGGAGTAGGAAGCGGAGGAAAAATCATTGGAAGAGAAGATTTGGAGGTGGAGAAAAGGAGGAGAAGGAGGAAGAGGAGGAAGAGGAAGTGGTTGAAAAAATGGAAAGTTGGAGGTGGAGAAGAGGAGGAGGAAGAAGAATAGGAGGAAGAGTAGGAGAAAGAATTGGAGAAGCGTTAGACGTGGAGAAGAGGAGGAGGAAGCTGAGTTTGAGAAGGAAGAGGTAGAAGAAAAAGGAGGAGGAAGTGGAGGAGAAATAATTGATGATGGAAAAAGAGGAAGAGGTGGAGAAGAAAGCACTGAAAATGAAGAAAAGGGAGAAGGAGGAGAGTGAAGAGGAAGAAGGAGGAGGAGGAAGAGGAGGAAGAGAAAGAGGTGGATGAGAAGACACTTTAGTGATTGTTATGTCTCACTTTTTTTTTATTCACTTTTATTCTTCCCTCGTTGTCCCTCATCAGACAAACACACAAACACACACAAAGAGAGAGAGAGAGAGAGAGAGAGAGAGAGAGAGAGAGAGAGAGAGAGAGAGAGAGAGAGAGAGAGAGAGAGAGAGAGAGAGAGAGAGAGAGAGAGAGAGAGAGAGAGAGAGAGAGAGAGAGAGACAGGCACCACACAAATATACGTACATAGAAAAAGGAAAAGTACCCAGTGGCTGGCAAAGAGCTTATGTGGCACCAATTTGTAAAGGAAAAAACATGGAATCCAGAATTGTTTCCTTAACCAGTGTAACAGCCAAAATGTGTTAGAGAATTGTAAAGTATAAGAGGATAAAAAAAATTCAGAAATAATACAAATTCTAGCAGGCGACGAACTTAGATTTAGAATGGGAAATTCATGTTTCCGATTTGCTGGGTTTTTATTTAAGAAGAATACATGTGCTGAGAGAGTGAGAGGACTGGGTGGACTGCCTATACATAGATCTGGAGAAAGCTTTTACTATGGTGCCTCACAAAGTATTCACATGGGAAACGAAACACAACGGAGAAGGGGGGGGATCTGTCGGAGTGGATGAACGGTTTCGTGAATAATAGATTAATGAGGACAACTGTGAGGGACAAGATGTCCGATTAGAGTAAAGTGACAAATGGGGTCCCTCAGGAATCAATTCTGGGACCAATAATGTATTTTCCGCTAATGACATGACGGATGGGACAATGACACTAATCTGTTAGCTGATGACGCAAAGATTGTGAGGAGAGCTTGGTAGAGGGAACAACTGGAAGTTAATACATGAATTGGTATGTTATAACACATAAGTAAAAGTTCACTATTAACCCACTATCGGAGAAAAAATGACGGAAGTACAGGGAAACTGTATATTTCGACTACTATCTGTAGTCCTCTTCTGCTGAAGAGGACTACAGATAGTAGTCGAAATATACAGTTTCCCTGTACTTCCGTCATTTTTTCTCCGATAGTGGGTTAATAGTGAACTTAATACATGAAGATTTAGATAGGATAAGTGATTCGAACCAGGAATGGAAAATTATGTTCCAGTACAAAGAAATGTAGAATATTGGAAATGGGTAAAGTAGGAGGATTAATGGAACTTAATACAAGAAGATTTAGATAGGATAAGTGAATCGAGCCAGGAATGGAAAATTATGTTCCAGTACAAAGAAATGTAGAATATTGGAAATGGGCAAAGTAGGAGGATTAATGGACCTTAATACAAGAAAATTCAGATAGGATATGTAAATGGAGTCATAAATGGACAATTTTTATTTCGGTACAAAGAAATACGAATATTGTAAATGGGCAAAGGAGGAAATTACTACCACTAAACTATAAAATGGAAAATGGAAATATTACAAAAACAATGCAGATAAAGGGGTCTGGACTCTATAATAACAAATTTGTCACCGGAAATACACATCAAGAAGATTGCATCCTTCCAAAAACGGAAGAACGGTGAGTGTGGCTATGCTACGTTTAGGTGTTAGCAATCACTACCTAACATTTCAATCTAACATTCAAGTATTTCAACACAATCTCTCTTCTTTAAGAATTAAATAAAAAAAAAATATTGTTGGATTGCTTGAGACCCAGGCAGTAGGCGGAAGTCAGGGATGGTCCTTCAGTCATGAGGGAGCCAAGATGAGAGGGAAAAGAAATGGGAGGTTATTTGGAGTGGGATGGATGGGAGTTGGTGCATCCCTCTTGACTTGGCTACCCCATTATAAAGGGAAAGAAGCCTTTGGTATATATATATATATATATATATATATATATATATATATATATATATATATATATATATATAGATAGATAGATAGATATAGATAGATAAGGTCTTACAGCAAAGGAATGGGAATATTGTAATTTGAAATATGGCTCCTTCACTGTAATATACAGCAGGCTTATGACTTTTTTTATTTCTTTCTCGTAGATATGATGCCATAACCTTCTTCATAGTCTCTCGCTACTGATCTTACCTGCCCTGTTTCCTCACCTCGCTGAGAACCACTATACGTATTCCAAGCCTACTGAATATTCGCTGATACAATGGATAATAATCAATCGTCTTTAGGAGCGGAAGAGAACGGGCCTAGCGCTCACACGGAGAGCCCGCCGGAGACGCGCCCCGGGCTTGGCTCAACGCGCCCACGAAGTCAAAAGGAAATTAAAAATGTGTATCTTTGTAACTTGCATACCACCCACGTCACGAGACTCGCCCTGGCCTTCCCACACTCAGACGGGACAGTCTAATGTCGAAAGATCCCTCACTACCTACACATCACCTGACCAAGTGCTTCCTAAGCATCGGCTGACGCGCTACTGAATATTGAAGGTCAGGGGATGGAGGTGCGTGCGAACTCACGGCCCTTGTACAAATATATAACAAGACTAACAGTGAACATCGAAACTGAACTAGTCTTACAAATTCTCCTGCTATGGAGTCTAACAAGGATACATTTTACATTTGGTGTGGACTATGGACACTCTAGGACAAACCACCCGCGTTCGCGGGATTGGTTTCTGTGGGAGGGGAAATGTGAATCCCTCATTCCCCAGGTGAGGGAGTGTGTGGGATTTATTTGTTTTATTCTGGTTGACACCTGGTTATTCTATTCACCTATAACTACTTACTTTATCAATTCTACTCAATCTAACGCCAGATAATTCTATTTAGCTGTGGACAGTGGATACCGTGTCGAACTCATGATCAAGTGGTCCTGAGTTCGATACACAGGACCTGCTATGTGTTTCTTGCGTTGGTTCCCGACAGACCTGGCCAAGCGGGGAGGCGACCCAAACATCGGGATTAAAAAAAATAATAATTATAAAAAAAAAAATGGATTGCCGCAACTGACAGGGCTTGCCTTACCAGGGGTTTCTCACTTCCCACTTTTAAGTAGTGGGATGGTGAGTTTTTGAGGACAAGGCACCGAATTAATAGGATTATGGCCATCTTGGTTAACCCTTTCCTATGACAAAATACTTATTAGGCTTTATTCTAACTAACACCAATGATTTTTTTTCTTTTTTCAGCTGAGGGGAGGTCTCCATACTGAAGAGGTTAATGCGTTAAAAAGAAAAAAATATATCCAAAATGATTTACATAAGTCAGTGGAAACGTACGCAAGAAAAAAAATCGTAGGCTACAGGTACCATTTGCTTTTTGTGTCCATCTAGCACTGGCAGCCATAGACGTGTGTTAAATATAAACGACGAGGCGTACGGTGATATAATACAATTTTCCTATGATCACGTGCCCTTGTAGCAAAGTCTCTTGGGCCATACGAAAACGTACAGTGAATAACACAAACATACTGAGACTTGCCTTCCACGAGGTAGGAAACTTTCTATGTTTTGTTTCTTTTTATTTAATATTTTATTTGTTTTTGTTTTATTAACGGATCAGATCTCTCTCCATTTTATTTATTTATTTATCTATTCTTTTTTTTTTTTAAAGGTGCCCAGTGTCTCCGACAACAATGTTAATTGACCATTGTATCGAATCTATGTCAAATAAATTACAAAACTGAAATTCATTCGTAACCATTTAACAACCGGGTCATGATTTGGAATTCAGTTGATAAACACTTTCTCGGCGGGTATGAAACCGGTTGGGAATACAAGACTCTCTCCAGATCAATACTACATTTACAAAGGGAATTACAAATATACTTGTACATATTCCTTGGTTTCTTTTCTACATAACGCCAGATGACTTTATTCGAATTAAACAAACCCTTTGTAAAGAGAAACCTTGTTTCAACTGTTAAGCCTTGTCCACACTTTAATATACTTGTACATATTCCTTGGTTTCTTTTCTACATAACGCCAGATGACTTTATTCGAATTAAACAAACCCTTTGTAAAGAGAAACCTTGTTTCAACTGTTAAGCCTTGTCCACACTTGTTGCATTTCCACGTATCGTATCATCTTTGCGTACCACCTATTGATACGATATGGTGCAACAGGGTACTGTACCCACTTGTTGCGTATCCGTATACATCAGGCGGATACGCAACAAGTGGGTACAATACCCTGTTGCACCGTATCGTACCTCTAGGTGGTACGCAAAGATGATACGATACGTGGAAATGCAATAAATGTGGACCCGGCTTTAAACGATTTTTCCTCCGATGTTTGGAGCAGATTTGCAGCCAAAGATATGCAGGAGAGAAATAGTCTTCCTTCAGTATATTAAATGACATTCTATATAAATTGTTGAGGAAACATAATAGTTTGCGACGGTGATTTTACGGTGGAAAAAGTTCAGGAGATGGACTGTGCCGATGACGAATTGGAGGTTGAAGGAAAAATAACCCAGTGTGATACCACCCTAACACAGTGGTTCCCAAACTATCTTACCTGACGCCCCCTTTTTGCTTCCAGTAGACCCGCACGCCCCCACTCTCTCTTTTATTCGTGTGAAGTGATTTTTGCATTTATTTCTTAGCATTGTTCAGGAAAACAGATTTCTGTTTGTATCAAATTTTAATAATGAAAGCCACTCAAACAAATAATAGTACATTCCAGAGACATTTTTCTAAGTTACTAAAAACGAAACATTTGGTTCAAAGGGAGCGAAAAAAAGTTTGAACATCAGCAAATTGGCAAAATTTACTTTGAATTTTAAGAAGAGATAATTTGAAAACATGGCATATGATATTTGGAAAGACTCATGAGATTAAGGCACAATTTATGAACTAATTTAGTGAGATGGATGCTGCTGCTTCTTCCTCACAAGATTAGAAATTCTAGGATCAAAGTATTGGGATTTTGTGACGAGTCCCTCAGTGGCGTCAGTGTGGTTGGTTTCGGTGACGTGTCAAAACGTGTAAGGAGAACTAGCTTAATAGAAAACGGGTTGGAGTGACTGCTATAATTATACTTTGCAAGTATGTAATGGCAGATATTTGTTCGTTCTTTGAATGATTTTATTATTCTAATTAAACAAATATTTTTGAGCAGATGAATTCACGCCCCCCTTGTATCCTCCTCACGCCCCCTTAGGGGGGGCACGCCCCCTAGTTTGGGAATCACTGCCTTCGAACCAGACGGCTCCGCAGAACTCCCGGCATCAAACGTCCGCCAACTCGGTAGGTAATCAAAAATGAAGTTTAATATTGCATCAGGAATTAAACTAAAAGATTCATTTGCGACTTGAGTTATGCATGACGAATGCAAATTAGCAAACATTGCTCTGTTTGAGAAAGCAGAATAATGCTAACGACGCCAAAGAGGGCTTTTAGCCAGAATTTCGACAGTTGCTTAGTACGTGAATGAAATAAAACTTCCTGATGATGCGATAGCATGTAGTACAGGTTGTCGTTAGTATATACATAGATCACAACTGATACCACAGTCGGAGCAGAAGTAAAACCTGGAGACGGGTTGTCTATATACTTCGGCTGCTAACTGCAGTCCTCTTCAATAGTACAGAGAATAATGAGGATATCTTTAAATAGCGCCCTCTTACATGAGAAACCAGAGAAGGTACATAAAGTACCCTTGTATATATATATACAGACATACATATATACATAAATACATATACCAAAGGCTTTTTCCCCCTCACAAGGGAGGTAGCCAAAAAACAAAGGCATAAAATCCACTCCCACCTATTCCATACCCACATATTCCACTCCCATTCACCCTCTTCCCTCCCTCTTATCTTGGCTCCTCCTGGATGACGGGCCATCCCTGCATCTCGACCACTGCCCTGGGTCAGAAGCAGTGTCGCAAGACATAGCACATCCACAGCAAGGCCACTTCATTTAATATGTATGTATATATGTATATATATATATATATATATATATATATATATATATATATATATATATATATATACCAACAGGCTTTTTCCCCCTTATATGGGGGTTGGCCGAGTAAAAACATAACCCAATATCACTGGTGAGAAATATAGTAACACATTTGTAAATCACAACCAACACCACAGTCGGACGAAAGAAAGAGTTGCGTAAGCGAAACTATATATTTCGATTGCTATCTGCAATCCTCTTCAGTAGTACTGAAGAGGATTGTAGTTAGCAATCGAAATATATAGTTTCGTTTACGCAACTCTTTCTTTCGTCCGACTGTGGTGTTAGTTGTGATAACCCAATATACTCATACCATGCTTATCCACAACCACTCTCTCCCTCTTCCCACCTTAACCTTCTTTTCCGTAATCCAAAAAGTAAGACAAAATCAGAAAAGACGTCGAAACGATCATATGAAATGCTGTCAAAGTATCAGAAATTAATCACAGAAGAATTCAGAGTTTTTTTATTATATTTATTTTCGTCTTTGTTCGGTCTTTATCAGTTGTAAAAGGATTTTCTGCTTTGATGTGACGAGATGTATCCTTTTTTTTCAATTTATATGAGATTGGATCGATTGAGAGCAAAAACCCAATATATTTATTCCATGGCTCACACGCAAACCCCTTCCCCACCTTCCTTTTCTTTCCCGTAATCCAAAAAGTATGACAAACTAAAAAAAAAAAAAAAAAAAAAAAAAAAAATAATAATAATAATAATAATAATAATAATAATAATAATAATAATAATAATTATGATAATAATAATATAATATAATAATAATAATAATAATAATAACAATAATAATAATAATAATAATAATAATGATAATAATAATAACAATAAATAATAACAATAATAATAATAATAATAATAACAATAACAATAAATAATAATAATAATAATAATAATGATAATATAATAATAATAGTTGATAATTAATATTTAATACATACATACATATACCAAAGGCTTTTTTTCCCATACAAAAGAGGTAGCCAAAAAACAAAAGCAGAAAACCCTTTCCCACCCATTCCATCCCCACATACTCCACTCCCATGCACCCCATCCTTCCCTCTTATCTTGGCTCCTCCGGGATGACGGGTCATCCCTGCATCTCGCCCACTGCCCTGGGTCAGAAGCAGTGTCGCAAGACACAGCACATCCACAGCAGTGTCGCAAGACACAGCACATTCACAGCAATGCCGCAAGACACAGCACATCCGCAGCAATGCCGCAAAACACAGCACATCCACAGCAATGGCGCAAGACACAGCACATTCACAGCAATGCCGCAAAACACAGCACATCCGCAGCAATGGCGCAAGACACAGCACATCCGCAGCAATGGCGCAAGGCACAGCACATCCACAGCAATGGCGCAAGACACAGCACATCCGCAGCAAGGCCGCTTCATCAAATAATAATAAAAGGATGAAACGACCATTCGTACTGATGTCAAAGTATCAAAAATGAATCACAGAAGGCTTCCGAAAGAAGAAAAAAAAGAATTGTTAGACTATTTCTCCTCCTGCAAAAGGGAAAATTCGAGAAATGAACTGATACGAGCCTTCAAGCCATCACAGCGATCTCGTCACATCAAAGCGGAAAATGGTTTTACAATTGATACATACCGAACAAGGACGAATATGCCTCAACTCTTCGCCCGCAGCTTCTATCAGGAGATTGACTGAGTACCTTTGCCCTTTGCGTAGCCAAGGAAGAGAGCCGAAACTTTCAATTCGTGCGGTTGATTGTACCAATTCGGAGTTTAAAGGTTTAACTAGAAAACCTGATTGATATGTAATAGGTCAGTGGTTTTTAAGGGATATTTCAATTAAAGCCGAATAGACTGTGTGGTACATTTTGTGTGTGTGTGCGTGCGTGTGTGTGTGCGTGTGTGTGTGTGTGTGTGTGTGTGTGTGTGTGTGTGTGTGTGTGTGTGTGTGTGTGTGTGTGTGTGTGTGCGCGTGTGTGTATGTTTATGTGTGTGATTCACCATTCACCATGGTCTTGGATCAAGTGTTGGACTTGTGATCGTCATCTATTTCCCTCCCGTAAGCTCAGAGCTCATATATGACCGATCTATGGGAAATGCTGACCTTACACGCACACACACACCCAACTCCCCGCCCACGAGAGTTGGGGTAACGACTCGCAGCGCAGCGATACTGAAATTATTTCAGCCCTGGGCTGTGTGTGTGTGTGTGTGTGTGTGTGTGTGTGTGTGTGTGTGTGTGTGTGTGTGTGTGTGTGTGTGTGTGTGTGTGTGTGTGTGTGTGTGTGTGTGTGTGTGTGTGTGTGTGTGTGTGTGTGTGTGTGTGTGCAGGGTACGGGTGTGTCTGACAATATGTTTCATTGCGTTGACCAAAGTAAGACCCGAGTATCACATTCCACTCCTCATGTACATAAGGCAAAGGTGATAGCCTCGCTCAAAGCCAAGTATTTCCTTGAGCAGATGATGTTCGTTATCAATAACCAGGGCTTCTATCCTTGGGGACAATATAGCACCGAAGACGTGAAATCACAGAGACGGTAAAAGATCTATGGAGGATAGCAGGACCGAAGGATAGTAACATGCAATGTGACTCTGCTCCGTAGGGGTGTGACTGCACAAAAGATGTTAACCTGAACAAAGTTACCTACAGTTGAACAAGAGAAAAAATCTACGAAGCAGGTCACCAAACTAAAGCGAGGATATGTCATCAGTTTCATCGGTTCTTTCTAGGTCAGTTCTTAACCTGGCTTTCGTCACGTGTAGACTTATGATTTGCTGTTGTTAACCCTCCTCGAGAAGACCACTTCAATACTAAATCCTATCGCTAAACATCCACTAAACCCAACTAGTTTTCGATTAATGGTCTCACTTATGAGACTCTGTGGACCACTAAGGGGTTCATGGCCCACATGTTGTGAACCAATGGCAGTGTACATACATCCAGCGGCCGTCTGGAGTGTATGTATCGTCGAGTAAAAAATACTTATTTCTGTTATCATTGTGCATTGATTATTTCTGTGATTTTATTTCCATTGTTAATTGTTATTTCGTGTTTATCTATTTCCCCTTTCTGTGTCAACCATCTCCGTGAGGGGAATCAGTTTATTTACGGACATAAAAAGAGATTCCTGAAAGAAAAAAACATTTGACTGGAATCATCCGATGCTGAGATTTGGCATCAATCCGGATCAAACGGAAACTCACAAGGACGAGGGACTTAATCATGGTTATGGACATTTTGCGGCGAATTGATCCATATTTAATCTCTTTAATGACTCACTAATGAGCCGACAGAGGATCAAAGCAATCAAGCGATCAGACCGCTTTGTCC
>NC_134816.1:28373327-28405827 GCF_046742065.1 Oratosquilla oratoria | reverse complement strand
ACTAGTGACCGTCACTAGTGGCGGTCACTAGTTGCCTTGTGTGAAAGTCTCGGGCAACTGCAAGCAACCAGTGACTGTCACCGAGTTGTGGAATCCTTTCTCATCACCTCATTAGTCGAAAGAATGGCGTCAGTGGAGGAGGTGCTTCTTCTGTTGGCTTTGCTGGTCAAGAAAAAGAGGCGGTCGGTGACGGCAACTGCCAGTGACGGTCACTTGTTACCGGAGCGGGCAACAGCCATGGGCCTGTTGCGCAACCGGGCAACCGCAGTGACGTAGTGTGAAAGGCTAGTGTATGGTAGGCAACTAGTGACGGTCACTAGTTGCATAGTGTGAAAGGGTCCTAAATTCCAGTATAATGCAATGGCAGCCTCACCGCCATTGTCCTATAGTAACCAGTCACACTGCTTTGAGTTGCTGTGGCTAAGATAGTTAATATAAATAATCCCATTCCGATTATTGAAGCTCCTCTATGCGCTTCGTTCCAGTAAGGAAATTCCTTCTATGAGTCCGTTTCGGTGAGAAAAGTGGTCGGCGACCCTTACAGCAAAAAGAAACTATTTTCTTTTTTAAGTTTAATAAAAACGTTGAGCTCTCGGAGCCGCAAATATAGAAAATCATTTCTGAATAGGAAAGACGTTTCTACATATAATAGTTGACGGCTACAGATCTTTCCAAAGTTGACAAAATATATACTTGTATATACAATTTTGCCTGGAATGTTTTACAAATTTATAGTATATGACGTTCTTTGTTTTGATGGAATGAGGATTTTGTAGAAAGCTTCTGGAGCCACACAAGGGACCTGAATGAGGAAATTTCGAGAGACCATATGACCCACACTAAGCAGTTCCATATCCATTACCACCTGTCATCCCTATCCATAAATCTACCTCATCTTCTCTGAAAACAAACCGTAGTTTCAGCGCTCAATACATCAAGGTTACTAAGTCTATTCCATGCGTTAACCACTCCATTGGTTAAACCAGTTCAGATGTGTCCGCAGGTAATTTCATTACGGTTTCAGAAATCCCTCCTACTCGACTGTGGATAGCTTTCCATGGGTCCAGAGAAGATTTCGTTTCAGGAAAATGATTCTATGTGTCCGAGGATGATTTCATTGCGGTTCCTGAAATCCCTCCTATTAGTCTGTGGGTGGTTACTTTCCAGTTAGGATAGCCATCTGTGTCCGAACAAGATTTCGTTACGGGGAAACGCCTCTATTGGTGGTATTCTTAAAAAAAAAATATTTTCTTATATAAATCTTATATAAATCCTTGGAAGGAAAAGATTTATATAAGGAAAGAATTCCTTTTAAGAATACCACCGTAAGAATCTTACGGTGGTATTCTTAAAAAAATTCTTTCCTTATATAAATCTTTCCCTTCCAAGGATTTATATAAGATTTATATAAGGAAAGAATTTGTTTTAAGAATACCACCGTAAGAATCTTACGGTGGTATTCTTAAAAAAAATCTTTCCTTATATAAATCTTTCCCTTCCAATGAACGAATGATGAATGAAAAAGGGAAGAACTGATTCGCAGAGTGGTTAACGAATAGAACAATTGTTTGTTTTAAGAGGTTAGACAGCTTTATGGACGGGAATGGTAGGTGGTAGTGGACATGGAACTACCTAGTGTAGGCCTTACGGTCTCTTGCAGACTCCTCCATTCTTACGTTCGCTTGACTTTCGACCGTGATTTCCTCTATTCCAAGCAATGACGTGTTCCACATTATCCTTTCGGTGATTAATTAATAACAACCCAACAATTACAATCACTTCAGGACTCATGCCCACCCCCCACCCGTCCCTTCTCACCTAAGGAGGAGGTTGACGCTTCCACGCGGACGCAGACGCCCAGGTTGCCGTCGGAGGTTGCCAATCAATCGATTGGGGACTAAACTCGGACAAGGCAGCACCCGGGATGGTGACCATGGCAACATCAAGAAAAAAAAATCTGGTCCTGATTAATGGTGGTTCAGAGTGCTTGAAGGGTAGGGGGTGGGGGTGGGGGGATAAAAGAAGGAAGGGGGGGGAACTGTGACTTCCCATCTCCCCTTCCCCGCCCTTCCTCCCCCCCCAACCCTTCCCCCGTCCCATACAGATGAATAGAATCCCCCCTAATATTTGGTTTCCCGTTTTCAATATCCCACGCGCCGAGCGTCCAAACGTAAGTTTGGGTACTTTTGTGGCTGAAGATCAGAATCCAATATTCTCCCCCGAATAAAGTTATAATGTTTGTTCTTTGTAAATCCGTCCGGAATCCCGCGACCACACAATAAGAAAATCGCACAATAAAAACTCCTGTACCCTATGTTGCCTTCTGCGTGTTTAAGCTGCGCGTTGGCCCGGTGGATACCGTGTCGAACTTATGAACAGGCGGTCGTGAGTTCGATTCCCGGGACCCGCTGCGGGATTTGTCGCGGTGGTTCCCGACAGCCCTGGACAGACAGGGAGGCGACCCAAACAACGGCATTAAAAAAAAAAAAAAAAAAAAAAAAAAAAAAAAAAAAAAAACGCAATGGACTCGGGTTTTTCACTTCCCACTTCCTGAGTAGAATAAAGTAAAGAAATCCTTCTCGTTTCGAGGATGCTCGCAGAAGTCGTCAGTTTCGCCCTTTTATGCACTCTAGAGACTGTTGAGGCAGGTAACGAAGAGCCACTGCTGGGAATCGGAGAGTGCGGGATTCGAACCCAGAATGAAGCGAATACGAGACCAGCACGCTTCCGATGACGCCAACAGCACCTATGGTGTTTGACGGTCCATGAAAGATCACAAAATCTATTTTTTTTTTTTTTTCTTCTTCTTCTTTTGGTTGATCGCGACTTTACACTGTCTCATACTGCCTTCCCCTCAACGGAATCGAATCCTCAAGATTTCTGATTTTTTCTTCTTTTTTCATTTTACTCTTCTTCCAGTTAACAGTGAACGCTTTTATCCGTCCGATGTAGTCCCCTCAATGGAGTCCAATCTTTCAGATTTCTGATTTTTTTTCTTTCTTTTTTCTTGCTTTTTCATCTCGTTTTTCTTCTAGTTAGCAGTAAATAATTTCCTCCGTCTGGATGAGCTGCGGGAGAATCGTTAAGAAGCAAGCCGCAAAAATCATATCAAATGTGAGGAACAAATCATACGACGACAGCTTAAAACATCTGAACACATTCTTTAAAAAAAAATAATAATAAAAATGAGACTCAGGAGAATTTAGCACATGTCCTTACCATTTCAAAGGGAATTGACCATTTCAAAAATAAAAATATCTTTCACTTTAAACACTAACCAGACAGGGGGGGGGGGAATGCCCCCAAGGTGCCAGTAAATAAAAAGAGCCCCCAAGGGACCCAAACGTACTCGAGGTAGTGAAGAAAAGGAAAAAGAAAAAAGAAAAAAATAAGAAAAAATTTGTCAAAATAAAACATGTAAGGTGCGTCATTCTTGGGCACAAGTGGTCGGATCTGTCGGGCGGTAACTAAATTTCAGGCGTCGAGATCTCGTTTTCGTCTGTGTTGCAGCAATTCTCTACCTCCCTCTCTTCCCCCCCCTCTCTCTCTCTCTCTCTCTCTCTCTCTCTCTCTCTCTCTCTCTCTCTCTCTCTCTCTCTCTCTCTCTCTCTCTCTCTCTCTCTCTCGACATGACTTCTTCAAACTATACATCCCTCTAGAAGACTCCACAATATCCGCTTCAATACAAAGACAAATTTTTACCATCAGTCACGATTACTGAAGGAAGGGGTGGATGCCCGCTGGACGAGAGGATTCGAGCGTCGCTACTTGCGGCGGAGGTCGAGGTGGCGGCAGTTCAAACCATGCCACCAGCGAGTTGGACCAATGTCATGGTTCATTAAACTCCACCCTACAAAGTCCTCTGTAAGGGGGACCATTCTCGCCTCCTGATAGGGGAAATTCGCGATGTTAAATCAAATCGATCGATCGGCGATTGGGAAGTATTTGGAGTACTTCCTTGGTAACAGGAAAATATAATCTAGATATTTTACAAAGGATTACAAAGGAGAAGCACGTCGACAGGAGACCTTTTGGTCCATAACTACGTCGGATGCGAAAAAATTATAATAATGATAAATAAATAAATAAAAAATTAATATAATAAATTAAATAAATAGGTAAAGTTAAATAATAAAGAAACAAGTAAATAATAAATAATAATAAACTGACAGGTAAATAATAATAAATGATAATCAAGCAAATAATAATAAACAAACAGACAAACAATAACAAACAAACAAACAAGAATAACACACAAATAAACAAATATTTTTTCCTAAGTTGTGCTAGACAGTTTTATTTTGACTAACAGGCCTCAAATCACGGAGGTGCCTCTTTGGTTGCAGAAAAACGTAATCTAAATAGTTTGTCATGAGCGGTTCTAAACATGTTTATCTTAACTTAGAGGCAATCCTTAATCCCTTAAGCCGAAGACGTGAACTGCATAAGCCCAAAGACGCGTTAATCGTATTAAAATTGAAAGACCTTTTCGTATATGCATGACCTAAGGTGACATTTGTATCAGTATAGAATATCTGAATAAAATGTATTCTTCTTCCTTATACGGGAGGAAGCTCGCTGGTCGGGCGGGTTAGGGCGTCGTTACTTGCGACAAAGGTCTAGGGGATGGCGGTTCGAGCCCTGCCACCGGCGAAGTTGAAGAAACAAGGGCATGGTTAATTAAATTCCACGCTTCAAAGCCCTCTGTGAGAGGCACCGTCCTAGCCCTCCGATAGAAGGAGTATATAACGTTAAACCAGACCTTATAAGGGAATACTATGATTCGGTATGGATGTTCGCTGGGCGACCGGGTTAGAGCGTCGCTACTTGCGGCGTAGGTCGAGGTGATGACGGTTCGAGGCCAGCCGCTAGCGAGTTGGACCAAGGGTATGGTTCGTGCACTTCCACGCTACACACAAAATCCTCTGTAAGGGGCGCCGTCCTAGGCTCCTGATAGGGAGTAGTTCGTGACGTTAAACCGAATTATCATCATGATTCATTATATATTTCCTGTCTTCAATTCCAGGGCATTTCAGTTAAAAAAAAAAAAAAAAAAAAAGGGATTATCCAAAATTAAATTTGTTAAGTAAGCAACGAACTTTAACGAGTTAGGACTTTCATATATTTTCAAAGAAAATTAATCTAAACATTTTTTAAAACTTTAAGTAATTTACTATCCCATGATATAGGACTGCGGTTGGCGGGATCCTGTTTTTTTTTTTTTTTTTTTTTTTTTTTTTTAAGTCCCATAGTTCGGGCAGGATGCCAAGATCGAGGCCAGGGTGGAATGAAAAAATATATTATAGCAAGGTCAGACTGGTTGCAAATTGTACAAGGCATAGAATCGAAATGGTAATTATGCTAGAATTTAGTCTATTATTCTAACCATTACCTCTAGGTTAAGTGTTGATTCATAACTAATAAAGTTTTGTAATTCAATTTTGACACAAGCTCCTCCCATCTAGTAACCAATGCACATTGCCTATTGGTCATTAGAAGAATGACGTCATCCCTATCGACGTATTTGTAGCAGCTGATTGGTCAACAGAAGAGTCATCTAAGTTTGCAAAGAAGCTCCACCCCCCTCAAGTAATCTACGCATATGATTGGCTCGTTTCTGGAAAAGTTGCCATTTGTGTATTTTAGTTAAACGACGAGGAGTTTACAAATGGGCACGTTCATCTCTGTTTGCAGAGAAGCCCCGCCCCCCAAGTAATCTACGCATATGATTGGCTCATTTCTGGAAAAGTTGCCATTTGTGTATTTTAGTTAAACGACGAGAAGTTTAAAAATGGGCACGTTCATCTCTGTTTGCAGAGAAGCCCCGCCCCCCAAGTAATCTACGCATATGATTGGCTGGTTAATGGAAAGATAACGATACATCTCTGGAAGGGCTGCTATTGGCGTATCTTCGCGAAACTATGAGAAGTTTGCAAATGACGCATTCATCTAAGTTTGCTGAGAAGCTCCGCCCACAAGCAGCCTACGCATATGATTGGCTATTTACCCGAAAATGAAAGACGGCGCGTTTCTGAGAGAGCTGTTATCGATGTCCATTGACGAAATCGAGTCAGATTACAAATTGCAGAGCTTGGGAAAGAAAAAAAACCCATCAGAATCCAATTAGCTGCAAGTGACATGAATTACCATGCAGAAAGTCTGGCTTTTGTATTGCCTCGCACAAGAATCGGCTCCGTCGGGAGAAAAAAATATAATTGCTTGTAATCGGTACGCTTGATTCCGTTTGTGGTACTTTTGCGTCATAGATACATTGTATCTGTATACGCCAAAGCGGTTTTGCACAATTCATGAGCGAAATACAGCCTGGAAGAGGCTTTGATCGATCGATGCCATTTGCAGTATGTCCACTAACCCTCAACTGACTAGAACTCGTTTGTTTTAATAGGATGATGGTCTCCGTCGGTCGATGTTGACCATGGGTGTTGCTACCTCCAGGAAACAAGCCTAAGCGAGATGCTAAGGGGGTATCATTAGTCACCCAAGCTGCAGGATCACCCAACACACGCACACACACACACACACACACACACACACACACACACACACACACACACACACACACACCTCTCCACGTCCCTGATGGATCCATAGGAACAGCAACACTGTTACAGTTTGGCACCAGCGCTGTTGTAGGAATTCCCAGAGCGGTGTTGTTATACAACAACGAATTGCATCCGGGATTCCCAACAAATTTAACCCTGACGCCTTTCCCAGAGGACCATGTGACACAGGTTATATGGTATCACTAGTATGGATATCCCTGACCTAACCAGGTACATTATACATACATAACAAACTCCACGGGTACGGAGTAAAATATCCACAGACAGGGCCACCAGACATGTGTGTATCTATTATGTCCCAGAAGACTCACAATAGACGTTTGAGGTTCTATTGTGACTCAAAAACTCGCAATAGATATACGTGGGTCTATTATACCCCTGCAGAGACAACCAGCCCCCCTTTCCGTCGGTGGGACCTTATTATACGACGAAAAGAATGACCTGATAAGACTCGATACGCTCGTCAAGATTTCAACCTTCCCGTCCCCACCTTGTACGATGTCCTCTCTACATTACATACCCGATAGGGCGCCCCTCAGAAGTTTTTTTTTTTTCATTTCAAGGTAATTGATAATAACTATAAAGAAAACATGTAGTGAAAACAATAAAATTGTGTAATCATTATCTAAAAGATATTGCATTTACAAGAAAATATATAAAGACAACGAAAGCCTTGATCCATAATCTTATAATCACATAACTATAAAGAAAACATGTAGTGAAAACAATAAAATTGTGTAATCATTATCTAAAAGATATTGCATTTACAAGAAAATATATAAAGACAACGAAAGCCTTGATCCATAAACTTATAATCACATAACTATAAAGAAAATATGTAGTGAATACAAAACTGTGTAATCATTAACTAAACGATATTGCATCTATAGGAAAGTATATAAAGACAACGAAAGCCTCGATCCATAATCTTATAACCACATAACTATAAAGAAAACAAGTAGTGAAAACAATAAAAATGTGTAATCATTAACTAAAAAATATTGCATTTATAAGAAAATCATATAATCACATAACTGTTACTGTAATTTCATACGAGTATATCATAAACTACAGAACAACACACCAAGACAACTGCAGACTACGTAAAATAAAGTTGCTAGACGTGTAAAGAGAATTAATATGACTGAATATTTCCTTTCTTGGTTGCTCATAGGAACAAAAATCATTATATGTCTCTTCACTTTTAAGATTATAAAATCACGGGGGAGAGACGTTAGCATTCGAAAGAAAATTAAGTTCATTTGAACTTTTGATTACCATCCGAGTCGGAAATGCTTTACATGAGCGAGGGTTCAATAAAATGATAGAAAACGGGAATATTTAAAACATTGACCCAGCTCCCAGCTGACTTAAAAGACATTTATTTCAGAAATTGACCAATAAAATAAAAATCGAATAAAAAACATCTCTACTTAAGAGGGTTTACGATCAAGAAGGAAAATGGCGAATGGACAACATAAACAGTGGACTGTGGGAAGACAGATAAAGGAGGACTAACGCCTGGGGAGGACACAAAGAGGACACACGCCTGGGGAGGACACAAAGAGAACACACGCCTGGGGAGGAAACAAGGACACATGTCTGGGGAGGACACAAGGACACACGCCTGGGGAGGACACAAGGAGGACAAACACCTGGGGAGGACACAAGGACACATGCCTGGGGAGGACACAAAGAGGACAAACGCCTGGGAAGGACACAAGGACGACACACGCCTGGGGAGGACACAAAGAGGACATACGTTTGGGAAGGACACATCTATTCAAAGTTGAAGGAAAGAAGCAACAAAACTCCAAGAACTAAGACGAAAATAATGTTTAAGATACAAAGGCCTTGAGGCAAATGTCACATCATTTCATTTCTCCGCGTACCGGATCCCCACTATCTTTAGACGACTTTCGGTGGTACCCCTACGGACCAGAGGCACGCAACATTGGAGACTCATCTTCACTAAAAGAATGTAGATATATAGATTCTACTTATCTATATACCAATGAGTTTTAGTTTTCCCTCTCATAAGGGGGTAGCCATTTCAAAGGCGTGCACCCACTCCCACCCATTCCACTCCCCTCTCCTCCCTCTCAACTTAGCTCCTCCTGGATGACGGGTCATCCCTGTCTTTCGCCCATTCCCTGGGTCAGAAGCAATGCAGCAATGATTTGATGATGACTTGGTTCAACGTCACAAACTCTTCCCCCTATCTGGAGGCTAAAACGATGCCCCTCACAGAGGACTTTGTAGCGTGGAATTTAACGAACCATACCCTTGGTTCAACTCGCCGGTGGCAGGGTTCGAACCGCCACCATTTCGAATTTCGCCGCTGGTAACGACGCTCTATCCCGCTCGCCCAGCGAACATCCAACACAGCAATAAATAGATAAACCAATAAATAGACAAATAAATAAATAAATAAGTTAATAAAGAAATAGATCAAATAAATACACATTTATTTCCTATTGGCCCTCCGTTCCGCTACCCACATTAGCTCAATATCTATTCCTACACGATCATGGAAATTATCACCAAGGATAGAAACGCTAGTTATTGCTACCAAAACAAACTAAACCCCCTTTAAACCCGTTCAACCAGCAACAGATTAAGGTTAGGAGGTTAACCCTAGTTATTGTTGTAGTTAAAATTATTTTTCTCTCAAATTTCTGTGAAAATCCCGGATGAGATAATACCAGTCGGAATGTGTTTCTCCTCTTCTTCTCTCTCTTCCCTCTCTGCTCTCTTCTTCATCCAAGTTAATTCCCCGCAACAAATGAATTCCAACTCTCTCGTGGTATGAAATTATGTCATTAATTTCTTTCTTCAATTTTTCGGTCAGATGTACTGATGATGTCTCCTGGTCTTCCAAGATAACAACATTGAAGTACTTTCGATTCGCTTCGTTGATAATGCTCTGTGACTATGACTGCTTTTGACAATAAAATAGAATAAAATAAGATAAAATAAAATAATAAAATAAGCAAAATAATAAAATAATAAGTTAAAATAAAAATAAATAAAATAAAATAGAATAAAGTAAAATAAAATAAATAAGCAAAATAATAAGATGATAGAATAAAATAAAGATAAATAAATAAAATAGAATAAATAAAAAATAAAATAAAAATAAAAATAAAATAAATAAAATTAAATAAAATTAAATAAAAAATAAATCTCACTGTTTCCCCCCATTCTACCACGTGTATGGGGGGGGGGGGAAGGAATGGGGGAATAGGGTGACACTTTCACCCATATCTAAGCTCTCCCCCTAAATTTTCCTCATCATTATAATTATTTCTCATTCATATATCCTCTCCTCAAGTTGCCTTCCATTCTTCTCCTCCCTCTCTTAAACCATATCTTTCGATTATTTTTGTTTTCCCGACACCAAGGCTATGCGACAGATATACCCAAAGTGGTTGACGCTGTTAGGTTAGGTTAGGTTAGGTCAGGTCAGGTTGGGTTAGGTTAGGTTGGGTTGGGTTGGGTTGGGTTAGGTTAGGTTGGGTTACTGTTAGGTTGGGTTAGGTCAGGTTATGTTAGGTCAGGTCAGGTTAGGTTAGGTTAAATTAACTTAGGTTAGATTAATTTAAGTTAGGTTAGGTTAGGTTAAGTTACATTCGATTAAGTTAGATAAGGTTAGGTTAGTTTTGGTTAAGTTAGCTTAGGCTATCCTATCTAAGTTCTAAAAAAATAAGAAAACGATGAAAGAAAAATGACGTCGGAAAAACAAAAGTAACCTAACCTAACCTAATCTAGACTATCCTAACTTCTAAATCTTTTGTTTATCTTACGCAATTTACGCTGAAGTTGATCCACGACAATTCCTTTCCTCAACTTCGCCTCAGAGTCACTTGACCTTATCTGACCCCACGTGACCTACGCTAGGACGCTCTGCCTCTCGATGGACAATTTGCATACAAGCCTCTTCTTCTTCTTCTTTGACCTCACATTTCTTCCGCTTCTTCTTCTTCTTTGACCTCACATTTCCTCCTCATCTCTTCCAGACGAGTCTGGTAATCATATTTGAAAAATGAAAAGATTCCAAAAGGGAAGGGGAGGCTCGATCGGAGAGAGAATTCAGTGAGAACGAAACTAGAGAAGAACTGTGGAAGACAGGTTGAAGATCGGTAGAAGAACCTAGAAGAACGGCCTATAAAAACCTACATGAACGGCCTATGAGAACCTAGAAGAGCGGCCTATAAGAACCTAGAAGATCGGTAGAAGAACCTAGAAGAACGGCCTATAAAAACCTACATGAACGGCCTATGAGAACCTAGAAGAGCGGCCTATAAGAACCTAGAAGATCGGTAGAAGAACCTAGAAGAACGGCCTATAAGAACCTAGAAGAAAGGTCTATAAGAACCTAGAAGAACGGGCTATAAGAATCTGGAAGAACGGTCTATAAGAACCTAGAAGAACGGCCTATGAGAACCTAGAAGAGCGGCCTATAAGAACCTAGAAGATCGGTAGAAGAACCTAGAAGAACGGCCTATAAGAACCTAGATGAACGGCCTATGAGAACCTAGATGAATGGCCTATGAGAACCTAGATGAACGGCCTATAAGAACCTAGAAGAGCGGCCTATGAGAACCTAGAAGAGCGGCCTATAAGAACCTAGAAGAACGGCCTATAAGAACCTAGAAGAATGGCCTATGAGAACCTAGAAGAGCGGCCTATAAGAACCTAGAAGAACGGCCTATAAGAACCTAGAAGAACGGCCTATAAGAACCTAGAAGAACGGTCTATAAGAACCTAGAAGAACGGCCTATAAGAACCTAGAAGAACGGCCTATAAGAACCTAGAAGAACGGCCTATAAGAACCTAGAAGAACGGCCTATAAGAACCTAGAAGAACGGCCTATAAGAACCTAGAAGAACGGCCTATAAGAACTTAGAAGAACGGCCTAAAAGAACGGTTGAAGAACCTAGAAGAACGTAGAAGAATGCCCAAGAAGAACGGTAGATGAACGGCCTAGAAGAACGGTTCAAGAACCTTGAGGAACAGCCTTGAAGTACCTTGAAGAACTGCCTAGAAGAATCTAGAACGGCTTAAAAGAACGGTAGAAGAACAAGCTAGAAGCACAGTGGAAGGACAGTCACAGAACCTTGAAGAACGGCTTAGAAGAACGGCAGATGAACCTAGAAGAATGGCCTAGAACAATGGATTAAATCAATTAATAGATAAATAGATAGGAATATTATCAATTAATAAGTTAATCAATTAATTAATTAATTAATGATTTATCAATATATACAAGTAATCCAAGTTCGCTCGTTAAGCGAGGTCAAACAGTCGGTCGTTAACTTGGATCAAATAGTTGCTCGTTAACCAAGTTCAAATAGGAGTTGAACGATAACAAATTATCTTTCTTTGTATGTCGGGCATTTAATGGCTCACTATTTCTAAGTACTAGTTCCTGGAAGTGTATGTCAACCTGACATTCAGTGGGCGTTTGAGTGTGTGTACGTGTGCGTGCGTGCGTGTGTGTGTGTGTGTGTGTGTGTGTGTGTGTGTGTGTGTGTGTGTGTGTGTGTGTGTGTGTGTGTGTGTGTGTGTGTGTGTGTGTGTGTGTGTGTGTGTGTGTGTGTGTGTGTGTGTGTGTGTGTGTGTGTGTGTGTGTGTGTGTGTGTGTGCGTGCGCGCGTATGGAAGAAAGAGTGGAATAGTGAAAGAGCAAAAAGAGCGAAAGGTTGGAAGAAGGAGAGAAAGAGAGAGAGAGCGTGAAAGAGAGAATAAGAAAGAGAGCGGAAAATGAAAGAGAGTGAATGGGTGAAAGAGTGAGACCAAATGAAACAAATAAAGAATAGATCAAATTAGTTAAATAAATAAATAAATAAATAAAATAAAGACTTAAATAAATTAGACTGAAAGAGCGAAAGAGTAAAGAAATGAAAATATACAAAGGCAGAACAAGAAAGGGTACGAAAGAAAGAAAGAAAGAAAGAAAAGAAAAAGAACGAGAAGAAGAAGAAGAAGAAGAAGAAGAAGAACTCGAAATAGAACGCAAAGAAGAAGAAAGAAGAAGAAGAAGAAGAAGAAGAAGAAGAAGAAGAGGAATGCGAAAAAGAAGAAGAAGAAGAAGAAGAAAAGAAGAAAAAAAGAAGAAGAAAAAGAAGAACGCGAAAAAGAACGCGAATAAAAAGAAGAAGAAGAAGAAGAAGAAGAAGAAGAAGAAGAAGAAGATGAAGAAGAACGCGAAGAAGATGAAGAAGAATGCGAAGAAGAACGCGAAATAGAACGCGAAATAGAAGAAGAAGAAGAAGAAAATAAGAAGAAGAAGAAGAAAATAAGAAGAAGAAGAAGAACGCGAAGAAGAAGAAGAAGAAGAAGAAGAAGAAGAAGAAGAAGAAGAAGAAGAAGAAGAAGAAGAAGAAGAAGAAGAAGAAGAAGAAGAAGAAGAAGAAGAAGAAGAAGAAGAAGAAGAAGAAGAAGAAGAAGAAGAAGAAGAAGAAGAAGAAGAAGAAGAAGAAGAAGAAGAAGAAGAAGAAGAAGAAGAAGAAGAAGAAGAAGAAGAAGAAGAAGAGAAGAAGAAGAAGAAGAAGAAGAAGAAGAAGAAGAAGAAGAAGAAGAAGAAGAAGAAGAAGAAGAAGAAGAAGAAGAAGAAGAAGAAGAAGAAGAAGAAGAAGAAGAAGAAGAAGAAGAAGAAGAAGAAGAAGAAGAAGGGCCTTCCGCAGCCTACCTCCTCGATCTCAAAATCTCAAACTTCAAAGCTCAAAATTCAAAAACTCAAACTTCACCCGAGACATAAGGACCTGGATCCAACCTGATCCTCCCTTTGCCACCCCCCTCCGCCCTCCGAGCCCCTCCCAATGGCTTCAGAAGGGCAACTTCACGAAGGCGTCTTTGGTTCTCAGAAGCCTCTTGAAGTCAGAGGAGAAGCTTCTGGAAGTCAGAGACCAAATAATCTCTTTATCTCTCGCTTTGCGAACTTTCTGACACCCGTTTGCCTGGGCGTGGCGCGCTGGGGATGAGAATTCGTCTCACACATGTGGAAGCCCGGGTTCGATTCCCAAGAAGGGATGTCGGTGATTGCCACTTTCCCCTGGCTGTCTGAGTGTACAAAGGGAGAAATTATGACGGAGTTTGAAGCAAGAGACATTAGGACGGAATCTGACGCAAGAGGAATAATGACGGAATCTTGGACCAGGAGAAAATACGACAGAATCTGACGCAAGAGAAATGATGACGGAGCCTGGACCAGGAGGAAATACGACAGAATCTGACGCAAGAGAAATAATGACGGAATCTGGACCAGGAGAAAACATGATGGAATTTGACGCAAGAGAAATTATAAAGTAATCCGACGCAGGAGATATTAGGACGCAATCTGACGCAGAGACATTATGATGAAATCTGACATAAGAGAAATTATAACGAATTCTGACGCAGGAAACGTTAAGACGGAATTTGGACCAGGAGAATATATGACGGAACCTGACACAAGAGACATGAGGACGTAATCTGGACTAGGAGAAAATATGACGGAATCTGACGCAGGAGAAATTATGACGGAATCTGGACCAGAAGAAAATATGCCAGAATTTGACGCAAGAGAAATTATGACAGAATCTGACGCAGAAGACATTAGGACGCGAATCTGACGCAGTTAAGAGCCTCCTGTCGTAATCTTTCCTTCCTTCAGGTTCGTCTACTTTGTCGGACTTACAATGTAAATGAGAATATTTTATTTACTTAAAATTCATATTTTAGTTATTCTACCTGTCAATTCGTCTATTTGTTTATTTGCTTTTCTAATACTTTGATCAATTTACATGTGCGTCTATTTGTTTTCTGTACTTATCTATTTAATGCTGAATAAAGCTGTTTTACACGTACTACATACTACATTATTTATTTATATATATATCCTACATTATTTATTCATTTATCTATTTATTTTTTTACCATAACATGTAAATACGCAGTCATGATGACCCTAACAAAACCGGTAACCATATTGGATTTCTACCTTCCCTTGCCCAATCATCACCTCGCTTCCAGGTTCCAGGACGCCGAGCGCTAGCGACAACTTACACTAACCCGCACCAAAAGAGGATTAGACTCTACAAGGTTGAAAAGGAGCATTGAACACAGTATCGGAAACCATTTAGTAATAGTAGGATCCCTTCGTTTCGTTCATTCTGATCGGACAAACACGTTGTTGATACAATTGGAAAAGCAACTACCATACCATACCAAACCATACCATGCCATACCATACCACATCGATATGCGGTTTCACCTACTAAGTGTATTAGCATATTCCCCTACGGGCCACCGACGTATGGAATAAATATGTGTACCTAGCTTTCATGTGTAGATATCTGTTTGTGTGTGTGCATCTGTAACTGTACGTGAAAATACGTGTGTTTCTACATGTATGGTCGTATGTGATGGATGTATGTATGTACTGTATATATGTACGTAAGTACGTATGCATGTACGTGTATGTATGTATGTATACACACACACACACACACACACACACATATATATATATATATATATATATATATATATATATACATATATATATATATATATATATATATATATATATATATATATATGTGTGTGTGTGTGCGTATGTATGTATGTATGTACGTACTTATGCATGTAAGTATTTATATATTTATGTATGTATGTAAGTATATATATATGTGTCTGTGTGTGCATATGTATGTATGAATGTATATATATATATATATATATACATATATATATATATATATATATATATATACAGTAGATATATATATATATATATATATACATATATATATATATACATATATATATATATATATATATATATATATATATATATATATATATATACATATCACATCTAACACCACAGTCGGACGAAAGAGAGAGTTGAGTAAGCGCAACTATATATTTCGAATGCTAACTGCAGTCCTCTTCAGTAGTACAAAGTGGAAGGAGGATGCTGACTTAAATAGCAACCTCTTACAAAGGAAAGGGAACTAGGAAAAGAATAAACGTCACTACCCCAACCCTTATATGACCTGAGGATGACATGAGGTCGGGTCAGGGGAAGGGGGAGGAAACTTGTTAACGATTTGTTTGGTGATGAATAATCCTGATACTATTTCCGGGGTCCATTGACCTTTGGAAATATTCATCGTGGGGAGATATTCCATTAGAGTGAATTCAACCATTTTCCTTCTGAACCCACAACCAGATTTATAAATAAGATCTGATTATTCCCAGTCCGTCCGGTGATTTATCTAATTCCCGTGCTGGAACACGGCTGAACTCTCTTGACTATACTTGACAGACCTTTTGTTCATTCAATCTTGTCCTTAGGTCCCTCCCCGTCTGACCTATGTATGAAAGGCTACAATCTTCTTTCGTCCGACTGTGGTGTTAGTTGTGATTTACAAATGTGTTACTACCTTCCTCACCAATTATGTGTGTGTGTGTGTGTGTGTGTGTGTGTGTGTGTGTGTGTGTGTGTGTGTGTGTGTGTGTATGTATTTATGTGTGTATGCATACATGTAGGTATGTATGTATATACAGTAGTTACATATGTAATTATACAAAATAATTACCCCAGCCTCCCATATCCTTTGACTTCAAAGTTGAAACCAAATCAACGGCAGGGTAATTGTGTGTGTGTGTGTGTGTGTGTGTGTGTGTGTGTGTGTGTGTGTGTGTGTGTGTGTGTGTGTGTGTGTGTGTGTGTGTGTGTGTGTGTGTGTGTGTGTGTGTGTGTGTGTGTGTGTGTGATTCACCATGGTCTTGGATCATGTGTTGGACTCGTAATCGACGTCTATTTCCCTCCCGGAAGAGAGCTCAGAGCTCATATATGATCGATCTATGGGTAATGCTGTGAGCTTACACGCATACACACACCCGCCTCTCCACCCACGAGAGTTGGAGTAACGACTCGCAGTGCACCGATATTGAAATTATTTCAGGCCTGGGCGGGAATCGAACCCGGACCGCCGTAGTGGCAGCCGGGAACTCTAGCGCCGTCAAGTCGTGTGTGTGTGTGTATTCACCTCGGATCTGCTGCAGCCTCCTTTCGAGAGAGCCAGACACCACCCTACGGCAGTGAGCTCAGAGCTCATTATTAGCAGATCTCTGGGTAGGTCTGAGACCACTCACACTCCACACACCGGGACAGCAAGGTCACAACTCCTTGACTAACGTCCCGTACCTACTCGCTGCTAGGTGAACAGGGGCTACACGTGAAAGGAGACAAACCCAACTTGTCTCCGCCCGGCCGGGGAATCGAACCCCGGTTCTCCGGCTTGTGAGGCCAGTGCTTTACCAATCCGCCACTGTGTGTGTGTGTGTGTGTGTGTGTGTGTGTGTGTGTGTGTGTGTGTGTGTGTGTGTGTGTGTGTGTGTGTGTGTGTGTGTGTGTGTGTGTGTGTGTGTGTGTGATTCACCATGGTCTTGGATCATGTGTTGGACTCGTAATCGACATCTATTTCCCTCCCGGAAGAGAGCTCAGAGCTCATATATGATCGATCTATGGGTAATGCTGTGAGCTTACACGCATACACACACCCGCCTCCCCACCCACGAGAGTTGGAGTAACGACTCGCAGCGCAGCGATACTGAAATTATTTCAGGCCTGGGCGGGAATCGAACCCGGACCGCCGTAGTGGCAGCCGGGAACTCTACCCCTGCGTCGTCAAGTCGTGTGTGTGTGTGTGTGTGTGTGTGTGTGTGTGTGTGTGTGTGTGTGTGTGTGTGTGTGTGTGTGTGTGTGTGTGTGTGTGTGTGTGTGTGTGTGTGTGTGTGTGTGTGTGTGTGTGTGTGTGTGTGTGTGTGTGTGTGTACGTGCGTGTGTGTGTGTGTATGTGTGTGTGTGTGTGTATGTGCGTGTGTGTGTGTATGTGCGTGTGTGTGTGTGTGTGTGTGTGTGTGTGTGTGTGTGTGTGTGTGTGTGTGTGTGTGTGTGTGTGTGTGTGTGTGTGTGTGTGTGTGTGTGATTCACCATTCACCATGGTCTTGCATCAAGTGTTGGACTCGTAATCGACATTATTTCCCTCCCGGAAGAGAGCTCAGAGTTCATATATGATCGATCTATGGGTAAAATTGTGACCTTACACGCACACACACACACAACTCCCCACCCACGTGAGTTGGAGTAACGACTCGCACGCAGCGATACTGAAATTATTTCATCCCTGGGCGGGAATCGAACCCGGACCGCCGTGCTGGCAGCCGGGAACTCTACCCCTGCCCCGTCAAGTCGTGTGTGTGTGTGTGTGTGTGTGTGTGTGTGTGTGTGTGTGTGTGTGTGTGTGTGTGTGTGTGTGTATTCACTTGGTCTTTGGATCACGTGTTGGACTCGTGATCGATAGCTATTTCCCTCCTGGAAGAGAGCTCAGAGCTCGTAAGTCCGATCTATGGGTAATGCTATGACCTTGCACACACACACACCCCCAACTCCCCGCCCACGAGAGTTGGAGTAACACCCCTCAGCGCTGCGATACTGATATTATTTCAGCCCCGGGCGAGAGTCGAACCTGGACCTCCGTAGTGGCAGGCCAGAGCTCTAACCACAGCGCCATGAGAGGTGTGTGTGTGTGTGTGTGTGTGTGTGTGTGTGTGTGTGTGTGTGTGTGTGTGTGTGTGTGTGTGTGTGTGTGTGTGTGTGTGTGTGTGTGTGTGTGTGTGTGTGTGTGTGCGTGCGTGCGTGCGTACTAGAGTACGCAAACTACCAACCGTAATCTTGCTTTCATGTGACTATGCCAATGTGTCTGTACAGAACGAAGACTATTGCGACAAGCATCATCAATTGCATCTGAGACGCGACGGCAGAACCCTACTACAGGGTCCCCGGGACATACTACCTCTTCGCTTTCCTTTATGGTGTAATTTATAAGGATCCCCAACGCTGCAAGCCACCTTGCTTAGGTTTGCAACTTCCTACAACGGAATACCATGAGTCTGTACCAGAACACCTACCCGGGCTTAGTAAGGCTGGCTACTGATATTATGCAAATATGGTTATATGTTTTAAAAGTTACGTTATGTTACGTATATCATGTAAGGTTATATGTCTTATGCAGCAGGGAAAGAAATCGTGAATGTTGATGTGAATTCTAGGGTAAATGATGCATATAAATGTATTAAGGTGGAATGAAAACTGTTATTAGAAATAAGTATGGAGCAGACTTAGGATATAGAGATAACAGAAAGGAAAAGTTTGAATGTGTTTCAGAAAAAGTGTTTCAAACAGATGATAGATTTTACAAGAATAGAATAAGAAACGAGGAGGTGAGATAGAGAAAGGTATAGACCAGTGTTCCTCAACCAGGGTTGCCCGGAACCCTAAGGTTCCGCAAAAGGTCCCTAAGGGTTCCGCGAGAACAAGTGAGATAAGCTAATGCACTTTTGATTTTTTTTATCTAATTTCATATACGTAATATAATTAAACACGCACGACATATTCTTGGTTATTGTAATAATGTAATATAGACATCATCCTATCTAACCTATTATTACGATGAAAATAAAATGAGAAAGTATATATATATATATATACATATATATATATATATATATATATACATATATATATAAATATATATATATATATTTTTTTTTTCTTCTTTTTTTTCTTTTTTGCAGGGGTTCCTTAACCCGCTAAGACCGACAGGCCTTAAATAGGGCTGCATCGCAAACGTCCGACAGGCCTTAAATGGGGCAGCTACTTTCAGCGCTAATAAAAACCGCGCTAAAATTGGTAGCACTGCTATATTTGGCCATGACGTAGTCCTATGGTAGTACTGTAGGCTAGTAGGAAGTAAACTGCTCTCGCCAGCCAGTGTGCCGCAAAATTTTGTGAGAGGCGTGCGCATCGTGTCACGGCGAGAATTTTTACGTATTTACTTATTTACGAAACTATTATTTACAACTATGCATCTGTTGTTGACCATAAACGTGCCAAAAACGGCATCAACAACCCCTGTTGTTAGTGCACGAGGTCGGGCAAAACGGGATTCTGTGAAGCCAATCGTGTCCACCCAGCACTGCGTGCCGCCGCCAGAGAGGCGGAGAGTTGCCGCTACCACAATCTTCTCCAACTCTCGGTAATTATTCCGAGACAACTATGGTGAGTAGAGCAATAAAAACTTGTAGGATGATGCATTGTCATGTCTACTAACAGCAGATTTTTTTCCAGAGTAATTCATAAGAGTTGATTTTTTTATGATAATTGCGGTACTGGGAGATTGCTAAATTTTCGGCCGTCGGTCTTAGCGGGTTAAGACATGCAATTTATTTTTAAGGTTATGCATGGGTAAAAAGGTTGAGAAACGCTGGTATAGACAGTTGTCAGATAAAGCAGATCAAGAGTGCTGTTGTTACTGTTGTTGTTGTTGTTGTTGTTGTTGTTGGTGGTGGTGGTGGTGGTGGTGGTGGTGGTGGTGGTGGTGGTGGTGGTGGTGGTGGTGGTGGTGGTGGTGGTGGTGGTGGTGGTGGTGGTGGTGGTGGTGGTGGTGGTGGTGGTGGTGGTGGTGGTGGTGGTGCCCTGAGGAACGCCACGGCTGAAACTGGATTTTCCCACAAATCCCTTGTAGAATATATATTGTGTTGTTGGCGTGCGTAATTGTGTACAATGCAGTTCTCCATTATGTGTGGTACAAACAAAAGTAGATGGAGTGAACCTAAGAGGACGACCGAGAATGAGGTGGATGGATAGATGGATGGCATGAAGGGCCCGGTGGATGCAGGTGGAGTGTCTGTGGAGCAGGGGAGAGTACAAAAGATAGGATCCAGTAGAGATTGTGAATGGATGAATAGATGACGCGACTAGAAGGAACGTTCCTCTCATCTCTTTCATTGATGATTTTGAGTGGATAAGGACGGGAATCGTCTATAATGAATCGGTGGGGGTAAACCAACTGCAGCTGTCTAGGAAATAGGGAAGAAATGGTTAACTAATAGTGTGGTTAAAGAATGGAATAAACTTGGTAACTATGTAGTAAGCACAAAAGCAATTGGTTGCTTTAAGAGAAAATTAGATAACTTTATGGATTGGGATGACGTGTGGTACGGGACATGGAACTGCCTAATGTAGGCCTTATGGTCTCTTACAGTCTCCTTCATTATGTTCCGTCATGCAGGTGCTGTACCTCGCTGCATTCCCCTTGACCTAGGTTTCTCAGTCACTTATTTTTGCTATTTTTTTTAATTTGAATATTTGCCATTTTTCATGTGTCGACTATCACAGCTTACTTTCTTCTTTTATTTATAATCGTCATATCATCTCCCGGAATTCCTCTCACTCTAAGATTCTTCGACTTAGATCATCCTGTGAATGTGTCTTTACCATCTTGTCGTCCACAATTCGCTCTCTTTCTCTACTTACAATCATCCTCTCCTTCTTCCCTTATTCATTCTCTCTCTTCCCGCCTCTCTCTCTCTAAGATTCTTTTATTTAGATCATCCTGCGAACGTGCCATTACCATCTCGCCGTCCGCATGTGTCAATTCCCAGATCTCTTCTTCATTTGCAATCACTTCACCGGGAACATCCATTACTTCGACGGACATGAACGGACTCGACACAAGATCCTTGACACGATTCGGCGTCCAAGCTCTTCCGTGTCATGTGGCACGCAGCTGACACCTCGCCTTTTCGCTCCGACACAACCGGCTTTTAGGTTTTATTTTTTTATGACACACGGGGATTTTATTCAGAGGGAAGAATGACCCGCATTCGAAGGTGTTAATTAATGGCACTCGACTTCAATACGCGGCTTTGAGTAGAGTAGCCGCTCACCACATCATCAGGCCATAGTTGTGAGGCCGGGGAGGGGGGAGGGGGGGACGTGAGGGAGGAGGAGGGGGAGAGAGCAGGGAAATGGGAGGGGGAAGAAATAATTAAGAGGGGGTAGGGAAGGGGAGGGAGAGGGGATGGGAAAGATTTTTTTTTTTTTTTTTTTTGGGGGGGGGAGTGAAGTATCACTCCCACGGGCTTTGTCTGAGCCCGTGCGGTGTTTATGTAAGACACACCTTGTGGAGAGGAGGTAAAGAAAGGGAGGGGGAGGGGAAGGAAGAATTGGGAAGAGGAAAGGGGAGGGGGAGGGGGAGGGGAGGGAGAGGGGATGGGATGGAAAGGTGAGAAGGAGGAGAAAGGAGGAAAGGGGAGGAGGGAAAGGAGAAGGAGAGGGGTAAGGGGGAGAGGAATAGGTCGTGGGAGAGAGGAGGGAGTTGAGAGAGTAAAGGGAGAGTTGGGAGGGAGAAGGGAGAGATGGAAAGGGAGGGAAGAGTTGTGAAGGGGTAAGGGGGGTTAAAGGGAGAGAGAAAAGGGAGAGGAGGGTTAGGGGAAGGGAGGGGAAGGGAGGGGGTAAGGGGGTTTAAAGGGAGAGAGAAAAGGGAAGGGAAGGGAAGGGAAGGGAAGGGAAGAGAGGGGGAAGGGGTAGGGAATTTACAAGGAAAGCAAGACAGGAATAATTACTGTGATTATGAACATAATGAACATAGTTACTACCACTCCAATTATCAATTACCATCACTATTGTGATCATCAACATAATCTCCATCATCATCATCGTGCTCACTATCATCATCATTATCACCGATTATCAATGTGGTTGTGGTGGTGGTGGTGGTGGTGGTGGTGGTGGTGGTGGTGGTGGTGGTGGTGGTGGTGGTGGTGGTGGTGGTGGTGGTGGTGGTGGTGGTGGTGGTGGTGGTGGTGGTGGTGGTGGTGGTGGTGGTGGTGGTGGTGGTGGTGGTGGTGGTGGAGGTGGTGGTATTTTCAGACTGCCCAAACACCTCTCTCTCTCTCTCCCTTTCGCTTTCTCTCTCTCTCTCTCTCTCTCTCTCTCTCTCTCTCTCTCTCTCTCTCTCTCTCTCTCTCTCTCTCTCTCTCTCTCTCTCTCTCAACCAGCTAGCCTCCCAAGCAAGCCGTTCCGTTATGGAATGAAAGCTACATCCACTCACTCATCCATCGCTCATCCAATGCTTTCCTCGTGGTTCAGAGCAAGAGGGTCATAAGTCTCTTGGAGGGAGGGTGAGGGGGAGGGGAGAGGAGGAGGGGGAGGGGGAAGGGGGTCGTCCCCCAAACCAAACAGTCCGTCATCCCAACTTTTTCCATTAGTATCCGGTGAAGGATAGGTCCGGGCATGATTTTCCTGTGACCTCCGGTATAACCTCCGAGCCTTGGCAACACCTTGAGGACAAGACTTCAACCCTGAAGTTGAGGAAGTGTCTGGAGGGGGTAACCGGACCATCCCACACTAACGGGAAAAATAAACAAACAAACATTACCCTCACATAGGAATACCCACCCCCAGAAAGCAAATGTTATACAAACGTTTGTTGAAACGTTGTCACATACCTTGCATATTAGCAAGTATGTTTGAAGGATGTGATGAAACAGCGTTTTTCTTTAGGATATTTCAAATATATATTCACATAGATCATACATAAAGAACGCTGTCTATATAGTTTTAGGCATTTTACTTACACTCGAGACAAAACAGTACTTATTCTTTCAAAGTTTGTCAGAAGTTTGTTTAAAGTTCGTATTGTATACTTAGCATCGCATAACAAGAGAAATTCTTAATCAAAATTAATATATTTTGTTATTGTATTCGATTTTACATTGATAAAACTCCAATATTGCAGTTATTAAACAAACATATTTTTCACACACCTTCAACAAACGTTTGCTAAATGTACACAACCATTGATTTCTGGGGGGAGGGATGTATACCAACACAGCTCGATGGTATGGTGGTAGTACTGCACTCGAACACGGCTAATTCAGTGATCCGAGTTCGAACCTCACCAGGGCTGAACTATCTCAGCATCGATGCACTGCGAGCCGGTACTCCAGTTCTGATGGGCAAGGAGTTTGTTTGTGTGTGTGTGTGTGTGTGTGTGTGTGTGTGTGTGTGTGTGTGTGTGTGTGTGTGTGTGTGTGTGTGTGTGTGTGTGTGTGTGTGTGTGTGTGTGTGTGTGCATTGCCTATAGATCATGCCATCGATCATAAGCCCAGCACGTGATCTAAGATCGTGGTGAAACACACACACACACACACACACACACACACACACACACACATATATATATATATATATATATATATATATATATATATAGTGTGTGTGTGTGTGTGTGTGTGTGTGTGTGTGTGTGTGTGTGTGTGTGTGTGTGTGTGTGTGTGTGTGTGTGTGTGTGTTTGTGTGTATGTACACAGCATATACTACCCAGACACCTACACCCATTTCAATTTACTCTCTCCTCATAAAAAGAAAAATCTTCCATCAGACTTCTCCACAAATAACTCACCCGACCCTCCTAAAAGCAAGTTGTCCATCAACAAGAGCGAGGATAAAACTCCACCACCTTCCCACAGGTACTCCCAAATCCCCCCCCCCCCAAGGTGACCCGAGGTAAGAAACAAGAGTTATCTGCGTACTTTCGCATTGCTGTAGATACATACTTCTCCAACAGAACTCAAGACTTGATTCGAAAAAATTGTGAAAATATAAAATATATAAAAAAAAATCATCAGGAAGTTATTAGGATTCTTTACATTGGTCTACCGCAACATGGAGCCCGACATTTCATCTCAAGTCTCTAAAACAGGGAAAGATTTCAGGAAGACCTCTTAGCTAACAGAAAAATTGAAATAGAGAATCTCTCATATCTGAACAAAGGAGAAAAAACAGAAGCTATTAGTCCTTTTTTTTTTTTTTTTTTTTTTTTTTAAAGAGCTCATCCCAGGAACCTTTGGGTACATGACCCCCTAACTCACATCTTCCAGACATTCCCTATACAGAAATCAATCTACCTACAATACAAAGGATGTTCGCTGGCCGACCGGTTTAGGGCGTCGCTACTTGCAGCGAAGGTCGAGGTGATGGTGGTTCGACCCCTGCCACCGGCGAAGTTGAACTAAAGGCATGGTTCATTAAATTCCACGCTACAAAGTACTCTGCAAGGGGCACTGTCCTAGCCTCCTGATAGGGGGGAGTTTGTGACAAACCAAATTATCACAAGACAAAGCCAAGAAACAAATAACCGAGGGAAGAAGTCTTCGAGTATTCTAACCACCAAGATGTCACCTTCACTCTTTCCAAAACTCAAAACAAAACACACACCTTCACTCTCTCCAAAACTCAAAAGAAGATACACACACCTTCACTCTTTCCAAAACTCAAAAGAAGACACACACCTTCACTCTCTCCAAAACTCAAAAGAAGACACACACCTTCACTCTCTCCAAAACTCAAAAGAAGACACACACTTTCACTCTCTCCAAAACTCAAAAGAAGACACACACACCTTCACTCTCTCCAAAACTCAAAAGAAGACATACACACCTTCACTCTCTCCAAAATTCAAAAGAAGACACACATTTTCACTCTCTCCAAAACTCAAAACAAGACACACACACTTTCACTCTCTCCAAAACTCAAAACAAGACACACACCTTCACTCTCTCCAAAACTCAAAAGAAGACATACACTTTCACTCTCTCCAAAACTCAAAAGAAGACATACACACCTTCACTCTCTCCAAAACTCAAAACAAGACACATATTTTCACTCTCTCCAAAACTCAAAACAAGACACACACACTTTCACTCTCTCCAAAACTCAAAACAAGACACACACACCTTCACTCTCTCCAAAACTCAAAAGAAGACGTACACACTTTCACTCTCTCCAAAAATCAAAACAAGACATACACACCTTCGCTCTCTCCAAAACTCAAAACAAGACACACACCTTCGCTCTCTCCAAAATTCAAAAGACACAAACCTTCACCCTCCAAAACTCAAAACAAGACACATATTATCACACTCTCCAAAACTCAAAAGAAGACACACACTTTCACTCTCTCCAAAACTCAAAAGAAGACATACACACCTTCACTCTCTCCAAAACTCAAAGACACACATTTTCACTCTCTCCAAAACTCAAAGACACACATTTTCACTCTCTCCAAAACTCAAAACAAGACACACACCTTCACTCTCTCCAAAACTCAAAAGAAGACACAAACCTTCACTCTCTCCAAAATTCAAAACAAGACACAAACCTTCACTCTCTCCAAAACTCAAAACAAAACACACACCTTCATTCTCCAAACCTCAAAAGAAGACACACACACCTTCACTCTCTCCAAAACTCAAAAGAAGACACACACCTTCACTCTCTCCAAAACTCAAAAGAAGACATATTTTCACTCTCTCCAAAACTCAAAACAAGACACACACACTTTCACTCTCTCCAAAACTCAAAACAAGACACACACCTTCACTCTCTCCAAAACTCAAAAGAAGACACACACCTTCACTCTCTCCAAAACTCAAAAGAAGACATACACACCTTCACTCTCTCCAAAACTCAAAAGAAGACACATATTTTCACTCTCTCCAAAACTCAAAACAAGACACACACACTTTCACTCTCTCCAAAACTCAAAAGAAGACACACACCTTCACTCTCTCCAAAACTCAAAAGAAGACACACACCTTCACTCTCTCCAAAACTCAAAAGAAGACACACACCTTCACTCTCTCCAAAACTCAAAAGAAGACACACACACCTTCACTCTCTCCAAAACTCAAAAGAAGACACACACCTTCACTCTCTCCAAAAATCAAAACAAGACACAAACCTTCAATCTCTCCAAAAATCAAAACACGACACACACCTTCGCTCTCTCCAAAACTCAAAAGAAGACACACACCTTCGCTCTCTCCAAAACTGAAAAGAAGACACACACCTTCACTCTCTCCAAACTCAAAAGAAGACACACAAACCTTCACTCCCTCCAAAATTAAAAAGAAGACACACACCTTCACTCCCTCCAAAACTCAAAACAAGACACACACCTTCACTCTCTCCAAAGCTCAAAAGAAGACACAAACCTACAGAGAAACACGTCACAGTCAATATTCCCTCTAAGTTTTTGCTGTGAGTTTGCGCAGAAATTTGTTTGTGCGCAAACTTTGCCTTCCCCCACGCGAATCACCATTTGATCATTTAAGCAAATACGCACAATTTGTAAGTTTGTATTACACATTACTTCCAAAAGCAAAGCAATTATCGGTTTGACGGTTGCCAAGTTACCCTATTTTTAGAGAATTTATAAAATGATGTTTGGGTGGAACTTCTTTACTGAATGGATTTTAGCATAATTTGAAAACCTTGTGTTTTTATACTTTTTTCTTTATGTGTGCTAGTTGTAAAACATATGTGTGTGTATACACAACTCATGGCGCAGTTGGTATTGTTCCCGGCTGACACTACGGAGGTCTGGGTTCGAATCCCGCCCAGGGCTAAAGTAATTTCAGTACCGCTGCGCTGCGGGTTCTTACTCCAACTCTCGTGGGCGGGAATTGGGGTGTGTGTGTACGTGTAAGGTCACAGCCTTACCCATAGATCGGTCATACTGTATACGAGCTCTGAGCTCTCTTCCGGGAGGGAAATAGCTGTCGGTTACGAGTCCAACACGTGATCCAAATACCATGGTGAATCACATGCGCACAGATTAGAGGGAATGTTGGTCACCTTCCCCTGCAGAATCAGCTCAATGTCCTCCACAAGCAATCCTTTTGTTGATCTAAAATGGCTATTGCCCATAGAATGGTTAGAATAGACATGTGAGAATGGAACCTTTATTGAATGTACAACGTTTCGTTTGGTGAAGGTTTTTGAAAAATATCCAACAAGTGAAACACTATTTTACTATATCTTTTCATTTCAGTTTACCTCTCTCTCTCTCTAAAAAAAAAAACTCTCTTTCTCTCTCTCTCTCTCTCTCTCTCTCTCTCTCTCTCTCTCTCTCTCTCTCTCTCTCTCTCTCTCTCTCTCAAAAAAAAAAAAAAAAAAAAAAAAATGTTTCTACCTTTCTCTACAACTACGTCTTCGACCATTTCCCCTTTTCTGGTTTATGCAGATGCAAGCCTCGACATCCAAACCATCTGAGCCACGACACAAGCCGTAAGAAATATCCCTAAAAAGGGCTCATCGGCAACTGAGCCCCCTTTTGTACACAACAATCCTTTCATTTCCCTAAGGGCTTC
Source organism: Oratosquilla oratoria (assembly GCF_046742065.1). NCBI lineage: Eukaryota > Metazoa > Arthropoda > Malacostraca > Stomatopoda > Squillidae > Oratosquilla > Oratosquilla oratoria. The sequence continues at coordinate 28,378,187 of NC_134816.1, read as the reverse complement.
CCCTTCCCACAGCAAACCGATTCCGTGAGTGCGGGTGGTCTGTTCTCGATAGTCCATACTCCACACTGACCTGTCCTCTTGTTACCGAATTCCCCATTGGATATCACAAAGGAACACAGAGGAAGAACAAACAACAGCAGGCCTACTGGCCCTAACGAGGCTGTTTGTGTTAACTAAACTAAACTACAGTTAAGGAAACAGGGCAACTAGGCGATAGAAGATGAACTAACACTACTGCTAGGCAATATCTTCCTCATAACCTTTCTTAACCAACTATATCTTAACCCATTCAACTCCGATGACAAGATGTCTTGTCATTTGGTCAAATAAAACAAAAAATCATAAAACACCAAAATGTTTGATCAAACACCAGAAAAATATGACGTCAATCCTCGCTTCGCTCGCAGCGAAGCGAGGACTGACGTCATATTTTTCTGGTGTTTGATCAAACATTTTGGTGTTTTATGATTTTTTGTTTTATTTGACCAAATGACAAGACATCTTGTCATCGGAGTTGAATGGGTTAAGACGAACTCGAAAACTTTGACCATTTTCGTCTCCCGACTAACCAAACATATTCTTTACAAAACAATTACAAAGGAGGAGCATGCTGACAGGAGACCATTTGGTCCATAATTAGGTCGGATGCGAAAAAATTATAATAATGATGAATAAATAGATAAATAAATAAATAAATAAAAATTATAATAATACAAATAATAATAAATAAAATAAATAAATAAATATGTTAAGTTAAATAATAAACAAACAGGTAGATAGTAAATATTAACAAATTAACAGATAACTAATAATAAATGATAACCAAGCAAATAATAATAAACAGACAATAACAAACAAAAAAACAAATGCTCCCTTATATCCTTCATCAAATGCTCCCTTATATCCTTCATCATACCTCCCCTTCTCCATTCCCGTCTCTTCCTTCTTTAATCATGCTCTCGACCAACCCAACATATCCTTTATCAAATGCTCCTTTACAATCTTCATCAAATGCTCCCTTATATCCTTCATCAAATGCTCCCTTATATCCTTCATCATACCCCCCATTCTCCATTCTCGTCTCTTCCTTCTTTAATCATGCTCTCGACCGACCCAACATATCCTTTATCAAATGCTCCTTTACAATCTTCATCAAATGCTCCTTTATATCCTTCATCAAATGCTCCCTTCTCCAAACCTTACATCTCCTGACCAATCACACTCACCCCCTCCCCAGGAGACTTAACTCATCAGTGTCTCCTCTTCTCTCCTCCTCTCTCGCTAAAGCAACATCAAAATTACAAATGTGGGAAGATGGAGAGAGAGAGAGAGAGAGAGAGAGAGAGAGAGAGCGGTCATCAAATGTAACTTATCCGAAGACCTCTGTGACCCCAAACTTAAAACATAAACGATTTGCATTTCCATCTTCTTCCCAAATACAACAAAGCCTCATGGTCCTCTTTTATATTTGAAGACTGAATGTGTGTGTGTGTGTGTGTGTGTGTGTGTGTGTGTGTGTGTGTGTGTGTGTGTGTGTGTGTGTGTGTGTGTGTGTGTGTGTGTGTGTGTGTGTGTGTGTGTGTGTGTGTGTGTGTGTGTGTGAGATTCACCACCGTGGTCTTGAATCACGTGTTGGACTCATGATCGACAGCTATTTCCCTCCCGGAAGAGAGCTCAGATCTTGCATATGACCGATCTATGAGTAATGCTGTGACCTTACATGCACACACACACCCAACTCCCCGCCCACGAGAGTTGGAGTGACAACTCGCAGCGCAGCGTTACTGAAATTATTTCAGCCCTGGACGGGATTCGAACCCAGCCCTCCGTGCGTGCGTGTGTGTGTGTGTGTGTGTGTGTGTGTGTGTGTGTGTGTGTGTGTGTGTGTGTGTGTGTGTGTGTGTATGTGTGTGTGTACGCGCGCTTAGTGTATATACCAAACCAACCCCATCATAGGCATCTTAAGGGCCCACCTTTATCTACAAAACTCTTTCCTTCAAACAGAACCCTTTAACAAGAGAAACACTTCAGGCTTTCAGGACTGAAGCCAGACTATTCCATTCAGGGAAGGAGTGAACTCTAGATGAAATAATCTAAAAACAGTTTCTAAATCACCTCCTGGCCAGTGACATACTTGTTATATTTTATTCTCACTAACGCCAAATGCTCTGTACTTTCTTCACCTGAGTTGGACCCAGAAGTGAAAGGACAAAAAAAAAAAAAAAAAAAAAAAAAATATTGTGTCTAACTGATCTCCAATCTCCAATCTCTCCACTTAACTACGAGGTCCCAATCAGAGGTCAAAGGCGACGGTTTAGACAGGAGCTAAGCGACTCGGGGCGTATGACCCCTCCCATACGTGTTCGCACCCAGCGCACAAGCTTATATGCCTCAATGTACATATGCAAAGTACGGACAAACTATAAAGAAATATCTGCATATTCGATTGGTAATTAACACAAGAGCTCGTTAACAGTTGTCCAACGGGACATTTCCTAATCTAGTTAAGTTTAATGATAACTAATATGGTTTGCGATCAGAACGTGGATGGGGTGCCAGGCACAATGAACCTCGCCCCGCAGCATTTTATTTATTCGTTTATCTACTTATACACATATCCATTTTGTTTGTATATTTGTTTATTTTTAATTCATTTATCTATTTGTTTTACTATGCAGTTAAATGTCTAATTACAAAAGTAAGGTCATAAGGCACCATACGCAACAATATACATACATACATGTATATATATATATATATATATATATATATATATTATATATATATATATATATATATATATATATAACCGTTTTCGAGTGAAGCCTTAAGATTCTGTGACTTGAGGTGTTTGAGGTCAATTTCTCACTCTTAGTTCGATGTTAATCAGGCGATTTTTAGGGAATATAATCACGAAATCAGATTCTTATTCTCTCTCTCTCTCTCTCTTTCTCTCTCTCTCTCTCTCTCTCTTTCTCTCTTTTCATTACCTTCACCTCGACATTAAGGTAATTACTTCCTAAGATGGATAAAGCCATATAGATAAAAAAAAATACCAATATTTCCCGAATCCATAAGCTTTTGCCACAACGTTTTTAGAACATTAAATACATTGCAGAAAAATAAAATAAAATAAAATTAAAAACAAAAACTCGACCACAATTAATACCTCGACCCCGGACCTTGTACGACAGAGGGCAAATCTTGTGAACGATGTTGTTGGTGTGTACGGCTGGGAGGACACAACCCATTTTCTTTCTTTCTTTTTTGCCTTATCTTTTTCATTCCATTTTCCTTTGCGCCTTTCTTCATTTCTTCTTACTTTCTTTCTTTATTCCTTTCTCTATTTCTTTCTTTCTTTTTGTTCTATTTTTTCATATTTTCTTTATTTGTCTTTTTCTTCATTTCTTGTTCGTTTTTTCTTTATTTCTCTGCTCCTTTCTTCATTTCTTCTTACTTTCTTTCTTTATTGCTTTCTCTATTTTCTTTCTTTTTTCTTCTATTTCTTCATCTTATCTTTATTTGTCTTTTTCTTCATTTCTTCTTCGTTTTATCTTTATTCTTTTGCTCCTTTCTTCATTACTTCTTACTTTCTTTCTTTATTCCTTTCTCTACTCCTTTCTTTCTTGTTCTATTTTTTCATTTTTTTTTTCTTCATTTCTTTTTCATTTCTTCCTTATTTCGTTCTCCTTTCTTTCTTTATTCCTTCCCTTCTTTCTTTCTCTATTTCTTTCTTCCCTTTCCTCTTCATTTCTTTCTTTTTTCCTTCCTTCTCTTATTTATCAATTTCTTCCTGTATTCCTTCCTTTCTTCATTTTTTCCTTCCTTCCTCACTTTTTACTTTCTCTTCTTCTTTTCTTTCTTACTTCTTCTCTTATTTTCTTCTTCATTTCATCCTTTCTTGCATTCTTCATTCATCCATTCATTCATTCATTCATTCATTCAATCATTCGTTCATTCATTCATTCAATCATTTTTACCCTTCTTCCTCTTTTCATTCATTCTTCATTCATACATTCTTTTTATCCTTCCCTTTTTTTTCATTCTTCATTCATTAATTCATTCATTCATCCAATCATTTTTACCCTTCTTCCCCTTTTCATTCATTCTTCATTCATTCATTCTTTTTATACTTCCCTTTTTTTTATTTTTCATTCTTCATGCATTCATTTATTCATTTCTATCCTTCTTGCCCTCTTTCTCAATTTCATTCCTCCTTCATTCATTCATTCCTTTTTCCCATTCTTCCCTTATTTTTTCCTTTCTTATATTCTTTTTCTCTTTCCTTCATTGCCTCCTTTCTTTCATTTTTCATTCTTCATTCATTCATTCATTCATTCATTTTTACCCTTTTTCTCTCTTTCTTCTTCTCTTTCTTCCTTCACTCCTTTTCACCTTTCTTCTCCTCTTTCTTCCTTTCTTACACTCTTCTTTTTTCATTTCATCCTTTCTTTCATTCTTCATTCATTCATTCATTCATTCATTTTTACCTTTCTTTCCCTCTTTCCTCCTTTCTTACATTCTTCATTTTTTCATTCATTTTTTCTTTTAATCATTTCTACCTTTCTTCCCATCTTCCTTTCATTCTTCATTTCTTCCTTCCTTCATTCATTCATTTTTACCCTTCTTCCCTTTTTTCTTCCTTTCTTTCATTCTTCCTTCATTCTTTCATTCATTCCTTTTTAACTTTCTTCCCCTATTTCTTCCGTTCTTACATTCTTTTTTTCATTTGTTCTTTTCTTCATTTCTTCTTCTTCTTCCCTCCCCTCTCGTTTTTTCCTCCATGATTCTTTTCCTTCGTTACTTTTTTCTTCTTCTTCTTCTTTTATTCTCACAACCTCGATGGTGGAAGAATAAGAA
>NC_134816.1:28355827-28368327 GCF_046742065.1 Oratosquilla oratoria | reverse complement strand
AAAAGAAAAAAAATAATAATACTAAAAATAAAACAAAATGTCTAAAAAGGGAATTTTGACTTACTTTTCTTGAGAACCAATGCCCTCGTCTGCTTCGTCGTCACGAGGCTTGGAACTGATGCCGAAGAGAAGCCAGCGATGACTTCGATGGTCTGAAGGAGGATCACTAGTCTTCGCAAGAACACAGCACTGTGCCGTCCATAGTCAAAGGCCATTTTAATCCAGTTATTTCCTGACCTGAAATCGATGTGCACCCATATACATATATATCTATACACATGTGTGTGTCTGTGTGTGTGTGTGTGTGTGTGTGTGTGTGTGTGTGTGTGTGTGTGTGTGTGTGTGTGTGTGTGTGTGTGTGTGTGTGTGTGTACAAGCACTTGTGTCGTTAACTCACAAATTCACGTCAACTGCATATAATCATATTCGCATTATTCCTTAAATTGATTTATATGCGTGCGTGTGTGTGTGTGTGTGTGTGTGTGTGTGTGTGTGTGTGTGTGTGTGTGTGTGTGTGTGTGTGTGTGTACAAGCACTTGTGTCGTTAACTCACAAATTCACGTCAACTGCATATGATTATATTCCCACTATTCCTTAAATTGATTTATATGCGTGTGTGTGTGTGTGTGTGTGTGTGTGTGTGTGTGTGTGTGTGTGTGTGTGTGTGTGTGTGTGTGTGTGTGTGTGTGTGTGTGTGTGTGTGTGTGTGTGTGTGTGTGTGTGTGTTGTACAGGAGTGTATACCACTCACAAATTCACGCCAAAGGCACAACTGTATTCACACAACCTCTTGTAATAACAAGCGTCATATTACGTTTAATTATATGGAAACCAACAATCTTATAGTTGCCAGCAACGGGTTCGTTTCTATGTCACTGAAGGATCAGTCGCCGGTTGCCAGATGTCTTTAAGGGAGAAGATGGAATAGAAAAAAATTGACAAAGATATCTCGGACCAAGTCCAAGAACCGAATGCCAGCCTCTCATGGCTGCACCTCCCTCTTTTTTTGAGGTCATCAGCTGGTATATCCTGTTCCTTCAGCTTCCTCCAAGACCACCCAGGATCCAGAGTCTCAGTCTTAAAGAACCTTCAAGAACCTTCAAGAACCTCCAAAAGCCTCAGAGAACCTCCAAGAACCTTCAAGAATCTCCAAGAGCCTCAAAGAACCTCTAAGAACCTTCAAGAATCTCCAAGAACCTCCAAGAGCCTCAGAGAACCTCCAAGAACCTTCAAGAATCTCCAAGAGCCTCAAAGAACCTCTAAGAACCTTCAAGAATCTCCAAGAGCTTCAAAGAACCTCCAAGAGCCTCTAAGGACTTTCAAGAACCTCCAAGAGACCTCTAAGAGCCTCAAAGAACCTCCAAGAGTCTAAAAGAACATAAAAGAACCTTCAAAAACATTCAAGAACCTCAAATAACCTCAAAGAACTTCCAAGAGCCTCCAAAAACCAAGGAAATCCAAAATCCTCCAAGAACCACAGGAACCAAGAACCTCTAAGAACCCCCAGGATCCAGAAGCTCTGGTTAAAAGAACCCTAAAGAGCCTCCAAAAATCAAGAAGCTCCAAGAACCAAGAATTTCCAAGAACACCCAGAATCCAGAAGCTTTAGCTGAAAGAATTTTGAAGAACCTTTTAAACCCTCCAAGAACCCCCAATAACCAGAAACCTCTAAGAACCCCAAGAACCTCTAAAAATCTACAAGAGCCCCTCAAGAACCTTCAAAAACCTCTAAAAACCTCCAAAAAAAACCAATGACCAGAAACCTCCAAGAACCTTCAAAAACCTCTAAAAATCTCCAAGAACCTCCAAGAACCTTCAAAAACCTCCAAGAACCCCCAAGAACACCTAAATTCCTGCTGGGAATCGGAAAGGAGTGCGGGACTCGAACCCATCCCTGAGTAAACGCGAGACCAGCACGCTTCCGATGACGCCACCATCGAGGTGAGACGGCAGAAACTATGCGAGTTTGATGAATCGGAGAGGAGTGCGGGACTCGAACCCGTAGCTGAATGAATGCGAGACCAGCACGCTTCCGATGACACCACCAGAAGGCACTGAGATAGCAGAAATTAAGTGAGTTTAGCGCGGTGTGCTCGACATAACTTCTTAGGTAAACACAGTTATAACTCAGCTCAAAACCAATAACCAAATTGCCCCAAATCGAAAGTTCGGTTTAAAGCAACACTACAAGGATCACCAACACGCCCTTGGACCACGTGTTGGGCTCGTGATCGGCAACGACTACCCTCCCGGATGAGAGCTCAGAGGTTATATGCGGATGTGCACGGGACTTGCAACGTGCTGGGAGCCAACAGAACACACTGTGTCAGGTTTAAATGTCCCTTTCTTCCCAACCCTCATCCCTTATGTCTCGGCAGTCCAACATGGCAATGTACTTTAGACTTTTGTCCTCGTCGAAGTGAAGTTATTTGTGTAACGAAGAGCGGGCTGGACACAAAGCGAAATCTCAGTCAATCAAATTCTTTTTTATTTCTTTATTCATTTATCTATTCGTTTATCTTTTTATTTTTTATTCATTTATCTGTTTATTCGTATATTCATTGATTGATTCATCTTTTTGTTTACTTTCTTCTTCTACTTCCTATTATCTAATTATTATTATTATTATTATTATTAATTATCATTATTTTATTATTACATTTATCATTATTATTATAATCATTATTATTATTATTACTATTATTATTATTATTACTATTATTACTATTATTATCATTATTATTATCAATATCATTATCATCATGATCACCATCATGATCATCATCATTAATATTATATTATTTTTGTTATTTTTGTAATCATTACTTAGTTGTTTGTTTACTGATTTATTCATTTATTCATTTATTTATTCAGCAAAATTATGAACGAACTTCTTTGGCTTTATCCTCAACAATAATGTTAAAGGCGCCTTGTTCCCAATGGTACAAACACCTCATATTCCCTCCCCTCCCCCACTCCACCTCACCTCCCCCCACCTCCCCTCATCACTCCACCTCTCATCTCACCTTACCTCCCCAGCTTCCTCTCCCCCTCCCTTCCCATCCCCCAACTCCTCTTCTTTTCTTCCCCTCTCCTCCCCTCCTCCTTTACCTCCCCCAACTTCCTCTCCCCTTCCCTCCCTTCCCACCCCCATCTCCCCTCCCTTTCTCTCCCCTCCCCCCCCCCTTTACCTCGCTTCCCATCCAATATCTCCGGAGACTTCCTGTAATAAGTTTCCAGCCACCTTGTCATAAACTTTCTCTAAATCAATACACCACCACACATAACTCTTTCTCCCCTCTTCCCCCAATTTATCCTAATTTGAATACCTGATCCACACACACACACGCCGTTTTCTTTTATAAACCCTCATTTTTCTTATCTCCCATCTTTACATTATCTCCTTTGTCTTTACATCAGTCTGTAAGCCTTTCCTGAAATAATTAATTATCAGTCTTATTTTACTATCTTATTTATCTTATTTTCTGCATGAGGGGACGGAGAAGGGAGAGTCGTTGATTAAATAAAGGGGCCTTGCTGTGGATATACTGTGTCTTGCTGCATTGCCTCTGGCTCAGGGCAGTGGGCGAGATGCAGGGATGACCCGTCATCCAGGAGGAGCCAAGAAAAGAGGGAGGGAGGGAGGGAGGGGTGGTGAATGGGAGTGGAGTGGGTGGGGATGAAATGGGTGGGAGTGGAATTATGCCTTTTGACTTTGGCTACCTCCCTTGTAAGGGGGGAAAAGCCCTTGGTGTGTGTGTGTGTGTGTATATATAAATAGACATTTGGGAATGGATGCGAAGAGGAGACTGTATGAAGGAGTGATTGTGCCAACAGCACTGTATGGGGCAGAAACGTGGAACATAAGAGAAGAAGAGAGAAGGAGTTTGAATGTGTTTGAGATGAGGTGTCTGAGAAGTATGGTGGGGGTTACTAGGCTAGATAGAGTGAGAAATGAGGAGGTGAGGAGGAGAACAGGGGTGAAAAAGGATTTGGGAGAGAGGGTTGATGAAAGAATATTAGGATGGTTTGGACACATGGAAAGAATGAGTGAAGAAAGACTAGTAAAAGAGGTATGGAAGGCAGATGTGGAGGGAGTGAACATGAGGGGACGTCCTAGGATGAGGTGGATGGATGGGGTGAAGGGGGCTTTGGGGAAGAGGGGAATGTCTGTTGAGGAAGGAAGGGAGAGGACAGAAGACAGAGGTGAGTGGAGAATGGTTGTATATGGATGATGTTGTGACTGCATGAGGAGGAATGGGCGGGGGGGGTGGGGGTGGGGTAGTGTGTGTGAGTGAGTTTTGACGCAGCCCGAAGGGATTTCTCCCCGTCCTCTCCTTATATGCAAGGGGGGACGGAGAGGGGGGGTCGCCGATTAAATGAAGCGGCCTTGCTGTGGATGTGCTGTGTCCTGCGACACTGCTTCTGACCCAGGGCGGTGGGCAGGGTGCAGGGATGACCCGTCATCCAGTAGGTGCTCAGATGAGAGGAAGGGTGGGAGGGGTGTGGAGTGTATTTAGGGATGAAATGGGTGGGAGTGTTTTTATGCCTTTCCCTTTTTGGCTACCTCCCTTGGAAGGGGGAAAAAGCCTTGGTATATGTATGTATGTATATATATAATATATATATGTATATATATATACATATATATATATGTATATATATATATGTATATATATATATATATGTATGTATTTCATTATAATTCTTCTACTTAAGAAATCTAAGTTTAAGTTCGACAAATAGATTCATAGACAGAGCCCCACGAGCATAGCTCCAAGCTCCAAGTCTGTATATTACATTTAGGCAAACCGTATTCTACTTAACTATTTCATTCTGGTTAACCGTAGGTGATTCCATTGACCTGAGGGTTTGACCTCCTGTTGAAGGGACAAAGGTTACTTTAAATGTACTTTAAACGTATTCCTTTGTCAATGTGACGTACTTTATCTAAACGTATTCCTTTGTAAATGTGACGCACTTTATCTACGTTTTTTTGACTATCGCCAATTAGTTTCATTCAGCTGATTTATTTTTCTTCTTCTTTATATCTGTTTTAGTTTATTCTAACTTATTCTATTTTTTTTTTTTTTTTTTTTTGGGGGGAGAGGTAGCCATTTGACAACTATGAATTCTTCTGAACAATTCAAAATGAGAATCACGTGTGTGTGTGTGTGTGTGTGTGTGTGTGTGTGTGTGTGTGTGTGTGTGTGTGTGTGTGTGTGTGTGTGTGTGTGTGTGTGTGTGTGTGTGTGTGTGTGTGTGTGTGTGTGTGTGTGTGTGTGTGCGTCTCTCCAAACATACATGTATATCTTTAGCGTGCCTGTCTGTGCTTGTATACGTTTGCTTGACAGCCTGTATATCGATACCCTTTCAGTAACAACATAGTCGAGTCATATTCAGTCAGAATCTGTCGGAATCAGTCAGAATCTACCAGAATCTCTCAAAGTCAGAATCTGTCACATTCAGTCAGAATATGTCTGATTCAGTCAGAATCAATCAGATTCTTTCAGAATCTGTCAGAACCCATTAGAATCAGTCAGAATTATTTAGATCGAGTCGGAATCTGCCAGAATCAGTCTGAATCTGTCAGACTCAGAATTTACCAAACTCAGTCAGAATGAATCAGATTCTGTCAGATTCAGTCAAAACCTTCATTCAACAAAGCATGTCTGACCTTGATCGTCACACGCCACTTGACCTTCAGTCTGAACACAAAGGTCAAAGATGCAAGCTTAGTCTTCACGCAATCTGACCTTATTTTAATTCCTAAAACAACTGTGATGGTGAGACATTCTCATTACAGCCATACCTCTACTTACGAACTTTCGAATTGCGATTTTTCGAAGTTACGATATGATATGAAAAATAAAAGTCCCCGTCTTTCGCATCGCGTCCTCAGAATTAATTTTATAAAAAGAACTTTTATGTTAATAAATTCTCCGTTCTTAGAAAGGTGAATCATGCGAGATTACGCCTGGAGGAGCTGAATAGCTACGGCCGAAGCCATCATTTTTGCACTACCCGCTTAGACTGTCGGGGGCAGGCAACTAACAGTCAATGGTGAGAGGAGTGCGGGATTCGAACTCACAACTAAGCGAATTTGAGACCAGCACGCTTCCGATTATGCCACCAGCGCACACCATAACTTAATAGACCTTATGACTTTAAAAGTGATTTAAGTTTCTAAACATATTTACAAAGGATTACAAAGGCGGAGCATGCCCACAGGAGGCCTTTTGGTCCATAACTAGGCCGGATGAAAAAAAAAAAAGAGAGAGAGAGAAAGAGAAAGAGAGAGAGAGAGAGAGAGAGAGAGAGAGAGAGAGAGAGAGAGAGAGAGAGAGAGAGAAAGAGAGAGAGAGAGAGAGATCTTCTAATTAATTATAGGTTCGAGTACAAATACCAAGGAGAGTACCAAACAAGTCTCGTGGGACGAAAAAAAATATTAATAAAAAATAAAGGACAAGAAAAAGACAATCAAAAAAAGGGATGAAAGGAAATATAGAAAAATGAGATGAAAAATAAAAGAAAATATTAAAAGAAAAATTAAAAAAAATAAGAAATAAAAAAAGAAAAGAATAGAGAAAAAATGAAATAAAAACAGAGAAATAAATCAAAGAAAAAAATAAGTGAAATAAAATGCAAAAATAGAATTAGAAAAGAGAAAAGATAAGAAAAAACAAAGAAAAAAACAGAACTTTCATTCCTCAGAGGATGTACGACAAGATGTAAAACCTTGTTATGGTTGTCGAGAAACGAACTCAGATTCTGAATAAACAAAATTAATTTTACGAAAGAAAAAGAAATAAAATACTTTTATCAAATGATACGAAAAATATATATCTCAACTCAAACTTTCTATTCCACTCAACTGATTGAAATCGTCTGGACTTACCCACAAAGAAATCCACAAGATCCTCATTAATCAACCAATCAATCAATAAAATTCACTTAATCAACTCATCATTCAACCAACCAATCAACTAATCAACCAACTAATCAATAAATCAAATAATCAATCGACCAATAAATAAATCAACTAAATCAGTCAATCAAAGGAATCAATTAATCACTTAATCGTAAAATATATCATTCGTAGTCCACTACTGAACGAAGACCTCCCCAAACACTTCTATAAGTAGGAACGATTATCCCCACCTCTGTCACGTCACTCCTGCAAACTTCTCTATCTTGTCTCCCCTTCCATGCTTCCCTTCTTGCGGCATCCAGTAGGCAACACGAAACTATCAAGTCTGTTTTAAAATTAGTCATATTCAGTCAGAATCTGTCAGAATCAGTCTTAATCAGTCAGAATCTGTCAAAATTCATCTGAATCAGAATCAACCAGGTTCTGTCATCATAATCAGTCAGAATCATTCACTTCCAGCCAGAATAAGTCAGAATATGTCAGATTCAGTCAGAATCAGAATCTGTTAGGATCAGTCAAAATCTGTCAGATTCAGTCAGACTGTTAGACTCAATCAGATTCTGCCAGATTTAGTCAGATTCTGTCAGAATCTGAGTCTGTTAGAATCCGACAAGAAGTAATGGTATCAAACTGTGAGGAAATATATCTAATTTGGAATTGGGTAAAAACAACTTTGCCAACCGTGTATTGAATGAAATAAACTTCCTGCAGATGCAGTGCAATGTAGTTCAGTTCGAAGCTTTAAGATTCGTTTAGATAAACACCTAAGCAAGATGCTGTAATGACTGGCATTTATTTTATATTGCTTTTTATTGTTTGTCTGTTTCTTTATTATTATTTGCTTGATTTTTATTTATTATTATTCATCTGTCAATTTATCATTGTTTGCTATTTACCTGCTTGTTTATTATCTAACAATATCTATACATTTATTTATTATCTACGTTATTATAATTCTATTTAGTCATTTATTTGTCATTATTATATTTTTTTCGCATTCGACATAGTCATGGACCAAAAGGTCTCCTGTAAGCATGCTCCTTCTTTGTATTCCTTTGTTAATCAGTCAAAATCTGTCAGATTCAGTCAGATTCAATAAGATTTCGCCAGATTCTGTCAGAATCAGTCAGAAAAAAAGGGCAGACTGTAATCACCATTTGGAGAGTTTAATGGAAGCAGTTTTATCCTCTACAGTCCAGGGCTCATTGCCCTCTTGACAAAACGAGAGAAAATTAGACAGAATCGAGCCGGCAAAGAGAGACACATCATGTGGAAGGAGAAAGAAGAGACATTTTTGGACTCGCCTTCAGTCTGGAAATCGACCCCCTCCCCCCGACCCTCCAGTAAAAATGAAAATTTTGAAGAAGAAAAAAAATGAATAGATAGATACATACGTAAATAAATAAATGAATAAAGTAATTAATCAATAAACGAATAATAAATGAAAAAGAAGTAAATGAATACATGATAACTCTATTATAATAAAGTAGTAGCCTCTGTCTGTCTGATTGTTTATTTGTTTGTTTGTATGTACACGAACTCCTCCTAGGGTTTTAGAGATAGACCCCCATAACCATATATATTCTGATACCCTATCACTCCAGGTACTTGGATAACTATATTTCATTTCGAAAAAAAAAATGGTTAGGGTTAAGGGTTAAAGTTAGGAGGTTTATGTAGTATCCCCTGAAGTCGCGTAGTATTTTTTGTGACTTAAGAATTAATATGATTAAACAAACCATTGTATGTGTCCATAAATATTATTTACATTTGTGAAATTAATGTTGCCACAAACCATGATAGCTTTTGTAAGAAGAAAGCGTGTTTATGGAAAATGATTGTATAATTTTACCAAATGTTGAAATATTGGTTATTTTCATTTAATTTTTGTGCGGGCGGAAATAGTTCATTCACAAACTCCTACGTTTTTGCAGATAAATCCCTATAACTATATATATTCTGAAGATAAATAAACTAGATACATTTCTTCACCTTTCAGCTGTAGACATTTATTGTCAATCCACACACACACACATGCACATACACACGCACACAAAAGAATACATGATATTTGTGTTTGTGTATGCATGTATTTTCAAACTAGGGTTTCCAAACTTCGGGAAGGGGGGCGCACACCTGGGAGGGGAGGTATTTAAAGCTATATTTAATTTTAAAAAATATATATTTTGGTTAGGGTTAAGGGTTAACGTTAGGTGGTTCATGGTGTGGGAACACGCCACTACTGTAGTCTCCCCTTAAGTCATTATGTTTGTAACATAAGAATCAATATAATTAAACAAGCCATTGTATGTGTTCATAAATATTATTTATATTTGTGAAATTAATGTTGCCACAAACCATGATAGCTTTTGTATGAGAAAATCATTCAAATGTAAAATGATTGTATAATTTTACCAAATGTTGAAATATTGCTTATTTTCATTTAATTTTAGTGCGGCGAAAATTTATTATTTACAAACTCTTCCTAGGTTTTTCCAAATAAACCCCTATAACCATATATATTCTGAAGATAAACAAAGTAGATACATTTCTTCACCTTTTAGCTGTAGGCATTTATTGTCAATCCACATACACACTCACACACGCACGCAAAAGAATGTGCACATGATATTTGTGTTTGTGTATGCATGTATTTTCAAACTAGGGTTCCCCAACCTTCGGGTAGGGGGGCGCACATCTGGGAGGGGGAGTGTTTAAAGCTATATTTCATTTAAAAAGATATTTTGGTTAGGGTTAAGGGTTAAAGTTAGGTATGGTTAGGTTAGGGATTATTCACGAACAATTAAACTTTTAATTTCTATTTTACAAATACTGTCATAAACAGAAAAGAAAATAATCAACCTTTGATTTGTTATTTTTGCAAAATTGATTTATAAGCAAAAAGAAAAAATATTGTAATTTTGAATTGATTCATTAAAAAAATACTGTTTTCACATTCTTCATGCGTTACATTTTCCATTGAGTTACATTGATACGTGTAACTTTTCTCCACAAATTCTATCAAAATTAAAACAATCAGCATTTGCCCGCAGCAACAAGAAAAATGAAAAAATATAATGTAATTTTGAATTGATACATTAAAAAAATACTGTTTTTACATTTTTCGTGCGTTACATTTTCCACTGAATTATACTGATACGTTTAACTTTTCTCCGCAAATTCTATCAGAATTAAAATAATCAGCATTTGCCCGCAGCAACGCGCGGGTAATGTGGCTAGTTTATAGATAAATAAAGCACATATAAATAAATAATATATAGATATATAAAAAAGGGGGGTGGAATTCTTACCGAACATAATAACTATCACAAGATGAAAACCCTGAAAGTCAGTTCCCATTTGAATGAAGTTGACTGGGAGTATGTGAAAAGGAGTTATATATATATATTTATATATATATACATATATATATATATATATATATGTATATAATATATAATGTATATATATATATATATATACATATATACTGTATATATATATATACATATATATATATGTATATATATATGTATATATATATATATCCATATATGTATATATATTCAACAAGAACCCACTGTGTTGGATAAGAAGAAATGAAATAGATGATATCGATATATTTCGATCGCGAACTGTGATCCTCTTCATGATCGAAATATATGGATATTATCTATTTAATTTCTTGTTATCCAACACAGTGGGTTCTTGTTGAATTTTACGAATGTGTTACGACATTACTTTGTAGTGTATATATATATTTATATATATATATATATATATATATATATATATATGCGTATATACATATACATATATGTGTATATACATATACATAGTAGGATATAATTTAACAGTGCTCGAGCAGTCTTTGATTCCTTGGGTTATAATATTGACCAGCTGCATTGCCTCTGACCCAGGGCAGTGGATGGGATACAGGTATGACCCGTCATCCACGAGGAGCTAAGATGGGAGGGAGGAAAGGGTGGTGGAGGGGAGTGGAGTGGGTGGGAGTAGATACGTGCCTTTGACTTGGCTACCCCCCTTATAAGGGGGAAAAAGCTCTTGATATATACATAGTAGATCTCCTCATCTTATATCATTTCATTTTATCATGTCTTGATTTTCTTATTCTATATCTTCTTGTTCGTTATCCAATTTAATTCTAGTTTCTTCTATTCTATTTGTTCCATCTTAATTTATTTTGTTTTGTTTTGTTTTGATGTATTATTATTCTTTCAAATTTATTTTTTATCTTATTTCATATTTATTTACATTTTCTCTCCTAATCTCGAAAAAAAATATTTTCAGCTGAGTTGACAGACAAAAAAGAAAATTGAATAAAACTTGATCGAAATAGAGCCCTGGACCAGACATAGGACTAAACAAACGAATAAAAAATAAGTTCAAATCAAATAAAATTAAATAAAAACAAAGGAACAACAGCCTTGGTATTTGGTGTACAAAAGTGGAAAAAATGTCTGGAGACTACAAGGGACGCTGGTATGTGAATACCAGGTATCCGGGTTACCCGAGGCAAAAGTGTGAGTATTTCTATGACCTACCCGGCCCCGAGTGTCTACATGTTTCATGTCGGTCTCCACCAGCTGGGAGGGAACCTGTCACGCATCAAAAAAAAAAAAAAAAAAAAAAAATCTGACCCGATTAAGTTCACCATGTCGAATATGATTTTTTTTAGGCTTTTGTTATCATTTCTACTGATCCATTTATTCATTTATTTCTTTACATATATATATATATATATATATATATATATATATATATATATATAAACATTCTTGTATTAAATATCTATCTCCTAAGGTCTTGTTTATTTATCTATTTATTTCTTACTTTATTCTAATTATTCCATTTTATGTGTTTATTTATTAATTTATTTCTTTTATTCTTTTGATTGGGAGGGCGATTCTCGAACTATAAATGAATCCTGTGTTGTTCTGTTCCTTTGAGGTGTCACTCAAGCCTGCCAGTTTCCCCCCACCGTAAATTACTGCATAGATACGGCATACGCAGTCAGGACCTTGGATAAGGTTTCTACGGTCATCTGAATCAAATATTCTGGTAATTGTCATAACAAGAGAGCCGACATCCCTCTCAGTATTGAAGGGATCAGAGACCTAAAAAATAAAAAAAAAGGCTTTTGAGAGTCCAAGAACGCTAATGGAACAGGAGATCCCCCAAAAGTCGAGACTGAATGAGATACTAATGAGTAAAACTAACTTAGAAAAGGCAAGAAGTGTCTAGTCATAAAGGGGTCACATTTGCAAAGTATACATACGCACATACACACACACACACACATACATATACATACATATACCAAAGGCTTTTCCCCCCTTACACGGGGGGGGTAGCCATACATATACATGCAATGCATATATATATATATATATATATATATATATATATATATATATATATATATACATTTCTTGATGGCGTAATCGTTTAAGTCACTAATACTTGTCACGTGCTAGCACAAGTTCGAGTCCTTGGCTGTATCAATTTGTGCATGTTGGCGTCTTCGAGTCTCTAGATGTTGATTGCTT
>NC_134816.1:28345827-28350827 GCF_046742065.1 Oratosquilla oratoria | reverse complement strand
CCAGAGGCACGTAGCGTTCTCTTATTACCAGCAGACTCATTCCCGCCCAGGAAGGATATATCACACCTCTATGGACCAGAGGCACGTAGCGTTCTCTTATGACCAGCAGACTCATTTCCACTCAGAAAGGAGATATCACACCTCTATGGACCAGAGGCACGTAGCGTTCTCTTATGACCAGCAGACTCATTCCCGCTAAGGAAGGGGATATCACACCTCTATTGACCAGAGGCACGTAGCGTTCTCTTATGACCAGAGGACTCATTCCCACTCAGGAAGGAGATATCACACCTCTATGGACCAGAGGCACGTAGCGTTCTCTTATGACCAGAGGACTCATTCCCGCCCAGGAAGGAGATATCACACCTCTATGGACCAGAGGTACGTAGCGTTCTCTTATGACCAAAAGACTCATCCCCACTCAGGAAGGAGATATCACACCTCTATGGACCAGAGACACGTAGCGTTCTCTTATGACCAGAGGACTCATTCCCGCCCAGGAAGGAGATATCACACCTCTATGGACCAGAGGCACGTAGCGTTCTCTTATGACCAGAGGACTCATTCCCGCCCAGGAAGGAAATATCACACCTCTATGGACCAGAGGCACGTAGCGTTCTCTTATGACCAGAGGACTCATTCCCGCTAAGGAAGGAGATATCACACCTCTATGGACCAGAGGACTCATTACCGCTCAGGAAGGATATACCGCACCTCTATGGACCAGAGGCACGTAGCGTTCTCTTATGACCAGCAGACTCATTCCCGCCCAGGAAGGAGATCCCCGTTATCAGGGCATTATGCCGAAGGGAGATTATATTTGAAGGCGGACAGCTATGCATACCAAGTAGGGCCAAGACGCTAGCTCTCCCCGTTAAGCGGGAAGCCACGTTTATCACGGGAGGACAAAAGCCCACGGTAGGACAAAAGCCCACAGAGGACAAAAGCTCTACAAGGACAAAAGCCCCACAGAGGACAAAAGCCCCATAGAGGACAAAAGCCCTACAATGACAAAAAGCTCGTGAGGATTAAAAGCTCGTGAGAATGAAAAAAATGGGAGAATAAAGCCCCGGATGGTTAAAAACCCGTGAGGACAGAACGCCCGTGAGAGGAAAAAACGTGAGGAAAAAAAAGAGGACAAAAGCCTCGTGTGGATACAATCCCAGTAAAGACAAAAGCCCGCATATGTCGTGGGTGAGCGGGTGCATAGATCAATAAAGGGACACTTACACTGTCAAACAATTTGTCAAACAGGTGTTTGAAGTGATGTTTGACCGTGTGAATGGGATGTTTGGTTGTCAAAGACGTTTGTCAAACACATTTTTTAATTAATGTTTGATCATGTGAATAGTGTATTTGGTTGTCAAACACGGTCAAACGGTTTGTCAAGCAATTGTTTGAAGTGATGTTTGACCGTGTGAATGGGTTTTTCAAACACGTTTGACAACCAAATACCCCATTGACACGGTCAAATTTCTATTCAAACAATTGTTTGGCAAACCGGGTTTGACCTGTAAATGACCCTTAGGTGATTAGTAAATTGGGTCATTTTTACTATATTGTTCTCGATACCACCAATCGATCCTACTAAGCCAAGGGAAACCTCAAAGCCAGCAGCGTGTGCAAGATGGCTCTAGGAATTGAATCACACGGAGACAGAAAAAATAAAAAGATAGATATATAGATAGATATGAATAGACATACATATACGTATACATACATACATATACTGTAAACATATTATATAAGAATGTAGATATAGATATATGCGTATACATACACACACACACATATATATATATAGGTGTGCATGCATGTGTGCGTGTGTGTGTGTGTGTGTGTGTGTGTGTGTGTGTGTGTGTGTGTGTGTGTCTATGTGTGTGCATGTGCGTATGTGTGTGTGTGTGTATGTGTGTGTGTGTGCGTTTGTATATATATATATATATATATATATATATATATATATATATATATATATATATATATATATATATATATATGACACACAATAAATCCTCAGTCTGAGAAAATAAACTTCGAATAAAGAAGAATCCTATATTTCGGCTATCAACCGTAGCCCTCTTCAGGAAAGTACCTGAAGAGGGCTACAGTTGATAGCCGAAATATAGGATTCTTCTTTATTCGAAGTTTATTTTCTCCGACTGTGAGTTTCCTGTGTGTCATTTACAAATATGCTACTACATTTCTGTTTAGAAATATATATATATATCTAAATATATTTATATATATATATATATATATATATATATGTACATATATATATATATATATATGTGTGTGTGTGTGTGTGTGTGTGTGTGTGTGTGTGTGTGTGTGTGTGTGTGTGTGTGTGTGTGTGTGTGTGTGTGTGTGTGTGTGTGTGTGTGTGTGTGTGTGTGTGCGTGTGTGTGTGTGTGTGTATTTGAAAGCCCATGAAATTTTTCAAATTTTCAGGAAAGGAGTTCTCTTAATCTGGTCAGCCTTAATAATGGGATGTCCAAACAGTGGGGGGGGGGGGTTCCTCTCGTAAAGATCTTCAAATCCTTTTGGAAACACGACTGCTGAACAAACACGCGAGGGAACGGAGGGAAGAGAAGAGATGAAGTCATTGCTGACCAGACCTCGAGCTGTCCAAACTCTTCTCCTTCAAAGCTGACCAACACTTCAATTTTTTTTTTTTTTTTTTTTTTTTTTTTTTTTTTTTTTGTCTTGTCTTGTCTTGTCTTGTGGGAAAGGTTTTGGATTATGTTATTTTTGGGTTTGGTTTTGGATTTTTTTTTTTGGGGGGGTTGTAAAATAAGTTTTTGGATTTTTTTGGGATGGGGGTTGGTTTTAAGATAAGGCTTTTGGATTTTTTTGTTTTGGGGTTTGGTTCTTAGATAAAGGTTTTTGGATTATATTATTTTCTAGTTTGGTTCTATGATAACAGTTTGGATTCTTTTATTTTTGGGTTTGATTCTAAGGTAAAGGTTTGTTATCTTTGTCTTTGGTTATATGATAAAGGTTCTGATTATGTTATTTTTGGTTTTGATTCCAAGATGGAGGTTTCTTAATTTTGGGTTTGATTCTAAGATAAAGGTTTTAGATTATGTTATTTTTGGGTTTGATTCTAAGATGGAAGTTTGGCTTTCTTTTATTTTTGAGTTTTGTTCTAAGATAAAATTTTGGATTATTCTATTTTTGGGTTTGGTCCTAAGATAGCGGTTAGAGTTAAGCTTCCTTCTGAAGTACACACAAGTAACACTAAACTCGTATATTAAATTGAAAGTTACCTAACTAACAAACAATGCCTCTTAACCTTCTCACTCTCCATTTTGTGGCATTACAGTTTTGGTTTCCCATCGTTCATAATCGAACACCGAAAACGAAGAGGTCATAAAGTTCAAATGAATTACAACGATAAAAAAAAAACGATACCAATAGAAAACTTTCGTTCAATTACGGACGAAAAATGAAACATTCAAGAAAGAAAAGTCACACAATTCCGTTTTTTTTTTTTTTTTTTACGAACCAGATTTTCTTTCTTTTCTTTTTTGTGGATATGCTCCTCCACTGTATATATTATAATTCTGCAGAAAAGTAAAAAAGAACCATAATACAATCAGGGTGCGTTCGATTACAATGTATCCAAAATACGTGAGACTCTGTACGACCAAAGACCACGTGAGACCAAGGATCACGTAAAATAAATCACTCGAGATAAAAAACCACATGAGACCAAATATCACGTGAGACCAAGGATCACGTGAGACCAAAGATCACGAGGCCAAATAACACGTGAGACCAAAGATCACGTGGGGCCAAGGATCACGTGAGATAAAAAAAAATCACGTGATATCAAGGATCACGCGAGATAAAAATCACGTGATATCAAGGATCATGTGAAACCAAAGATCACGTGACACCAGCGATCACGTAACACCAAACATCTCGTAAGACAAAATGCGTGAGACCAAATATCTCGTGAGACAAAATGCGTGACACCAAAGATCAAGTGAAGCAACGTGAGACCAAGGATTACGTGAATCAATGAATCACGTGAGATCAAAGATCACGTGATATTACATGACAGTATATGTCACCTGAGACAAAATCACGTGAGATAAAAAATCCCGTGATATCAAATATCACGTGAGACGAAAGAAGCTTTTCAAATGTTCTCCACGATGAACCTCCAAAGTTTTCTTAGATATTCTTGAAATGTTCTTCACTGTGATGAATGAGTTCTGGCCAAAAAATGTTCTTGCTGAAGAAGTGAATTGATTTGATTAGGCCTCAGGAAAAGACATTAAAAAGACATACAAAGACATACCATCATCTTAGATGGCTTCTTCCTAAGTAAAGTTATTTGTTGATTTTTTGCATTAACTGGTATTATCATTTCAAAACGCTTCAGAGATACAAGGTCAAGGTTATATATATATATATATATATATATATATATATATATATGTAAATATATATTATATATATATATATATATATACATATATATATATATATATGAGAGAGAAATTCGCCAGTGACAGTTTGACAGCGACATTAATCTGATCATTTTTATGACATTCGCATGTAGGATTCGAACCCACTGCTTTCGACCACCCGTAAGATTAAGGCTATGTGAAGGTAATCATACGTGTGGCCGAAAGCAGTGGGTTCGAATCCTACATGCGGCTGTCATAAAAAAATATCATATACATATATACATACTGTATATATATACAGTATATATATATATATACATATATATATATATAGTATATATATATATATATACATACATATATATATATATATATATATCCCTCTCTTACTTTCCTCCCACCTTCTTTCCCTCTACCTCCCCCCCTCCCTCTCCTCTTTCACCTTCCTTCACCTTCCTTCACCACTCTACATTCCTCTCTCGCGTTACATAACCCTCTCTCCCCCTCACCCTCCACCTCCCTCTTCACCACCTCCACACCCACTTTCTCTCCACCTCCCTCTCTCCCTCCACCTCG